>NW_026706480.1:0-66579 GCF_029867415.1 Vicia villosa | reverse complement strand
GAAGGCCCGTTAATAACTTTAGGACCCTCAACACCCACCAAAAGCAAATTTGGTGTGAAGTACTCCACACCCACAACATTTTGGATTCACCACCTCCCAAATCAAATACGATGGAACCCAAACTCGATAGGTGGTGCAAGTACCACAAGTTAAAAGGTAATCATACTAATGACTACTACTCTAACACCCTTCTAAACCCCGTGAAAAATACAGCATAAATCAGAATAATATATCATGCATATCCATTCAAGGGTGTCACACGTAATTCAAAAAGCACAAACACCTGTCATGCTAAATAACAAGAATATAATTCATGTTTTTCCATAAACTTCAACATATGCACTTTCGCAACAGAATCACATTCATTTGAGATAAATTGTCTCGTAATAAATTCACTTTATTAAAAAAAACCTTAGGCAATAAATTCAAACATCACATAGTCTCATTATAATTAACAAAATCGGAAAAAATACAAAATATTCCTCAAAACATGAATCAAAATGTTCCCCAGTGTTACATGACTAGAGCACGAATCAAAATCTAAAATGCCAAAATAAAATAAAGTAGCTTCTCCAGCTCCAAGCATACTAGTACCAACTCTAATCTTCGGTACCTGAGCGATGGCGTTATAAAAATCCAACAGAAGGGTGAGAATTCACATCATTATAGAAATTATATAATAACATATAATGATAAATGTCGTCCTCGGTTTTTCTCTCGTGAGATACGAACTGACTCTTCTTTTTATTTTTGAGTTTGTGAAAATCAGAGAGTCGCCACCGACTTTTATTTTATCTAATTAAGGAAAGGTTTATAAAAGAAACAGAAAAAGACCTTTAAGAGATTTTGGGTTCGGGGGTAGGTTATACAAAGGGAAGGTATTAGCACCCCTTTGTATCCATGGTTATCCATGGGCTCATAATTGCTTAGCTCACTTGTTTGAATCATTTGTCTTGCTTTGAAATGCTTGTATGTGGTTTTAAAATACCTTTGTAAATTAACTTTGTAATGATCCTTGTGCGGATGTATACAAAGTGTTTTATCTTTCGAAAGATGTTTTGAAAAAAGATCTTTAACTTCGTAATGATCCTTGTTCGGATATATACAAAGTATTGTCTTTTTTTTTTGAAAGTTTTGTTTTGAAAAACAGTGATATGTGAAACATTTGTTGTTTTGATTTGAGCAAGAAATTAGGAGATCTACCCTAAATTTGTAAGGTCTTTTCCTATTTTCTTTTAGAAAATTTTCTTTGACTGGATACAGAAAGAAATTGTTTGAATTGTATTTGAAACAGTAGAATTGATTTTGAAAAGAGTAACAGAGGGATTACCCTAAGAGGTGCAAGTGTGATTGTGTTTTGATTCAGATATTTTTGTCTTTTGAATTTAGTGATCTAGCGCTTCAGTTTTTATCTTTGACATACACGCAGTTTTACATGTACAGAAATTTAAAGTGCGGGAATGTAAAATGCGGAAAGTAAATCTACGCTATTACATCGATTGTGCGAGAAATGTAAACTACGCTATTTACATGAATTTGGCAACCTATACACTTATCTATGAATTTAAATTGCAATAAGATAAAGGAAGTGTTTTTTTGGATTTTTGGATGGTTGATTTTAATTAAAATTAATGCATAATTAATTTAATTGAAAAGCCAAGAATTAGAAATAAAATTTAAACCTAAAAAATTAAGTCTAAAATATGTTCATATTGCTTGTTAATTAATTTTAAAATAAAATTAATTTTTTTGTGATTTTTGAAATTGTTTTGGAACTTATTAAGCTAATTAACATATAATTATATAAACAATTCTACACATAAATTAAACTTAATGAGAAAAATATTCTAATTATGTACAAAATTAGTTTATAATATATAAACTTAATTCAAATAAAAAGAAAATATTTTTTTTTTATTTTTTTTGATAGTTTAGAAACATTTAAAATGAAATATATGAATATATATTGATTAATTAAACAAAATATTTTTATTATTAATAAAAATAAAATATTTTTGTGTCAAAAATTAAAACAATATTTTATCAACCTAAAAATATTTTTTGCATATTTTTCTGATTTTTAAAACTATTTTTAAATAATTTTGCAAAGAAAATTAAATAAAATAGAAAAATAAATTAAATTGTGATCCTGTGTGGTTGGTGATAGAGTCTATGGTATGTGCGCGTGTTTTGGTGCGTTGGATGAGTGGATGGAATGATCTGATGGACACAGATGCATGGTACATGGCATGATGGTAGAGCGCGTAGCACAAGATCTCAAAATTAAAAAAAATTCGCGCGCGTGTTCTGGCCAATCAGATGGCGCCACACCTTCATCTTCTACCTCTAGACTCTACTTTTAACAGCGTTTTCTTCCAAAAGGCGCTGTAATAAGTGAGCTTCATCCTTGCAAAATAGCGAATAGGGGTAAACCTATACAAAAATGTTTCGCGACCTGTTCATTCTACTAGCCCTGATTCACTGAGTTCAAATATGCATCTTGTTTCTTCTAATTTTGCCTAAATCGTGAATCCCTAATTTTGAACTCAAGAACCCTAAAATGGTGATTCCTCGTATAGGTGTCCAAACACCAATTAAGTTTCCAGAAACGATCAGAACATGAAAACAAACTCAAATATATGATTACATCGTGTTAAATATGCATGAATATTCGTATTTTTGTGAATTTCAGTTTGAACAAACCGTGGGTTATAGAGCTCGATTTAGTGAGTTTCAAAGCTTGAAATTGATCTGGACAGATTCAGTGATGTTCAGGGATCGTGTTTGAGTGTTTAGTTTGGATTGAATTGAACTGAAACTTAAAATTCGAATTTCAAATTTCTTACAATATTTCAAGCATGATACAAGTGCGTTACAAGCATGGATTTTGTTCTGAAGTCGTGTGTGTGTGTGTTACTGAAGTGTTCTACTTCATTTATAAGCAATGAATGTGCTGCAAACTTAAGCTAAGAAGCATTGATGATCTTTGAACTTTTGCATTTTTAAATAATAAAAACTTTGAATTCTTGGCCATGGCTTTGAATTTCTTCAACCCTCTTGCTCTAGGCCTGCCATGTACTTCTATGCTGCAGAGCTGAATCAATTTTGATGGCTTTAGCTTAAGAACAAAGCATAGCATCATTATCTTACACCATTTCTTTTTTAATTTAACTTTATATGTAATAAAATTTAAACAAAAAAAGAAATAAAAATGTTATGGGCCTTAGGTTGGTCGTGGGAGGCCCTTAGCATCATTAGAATCATGTTTGGATCATGAAAACTTGGCCTCTTTTGGAAAAAAAACATTTTTTATCAATGTTGGTTTCATGCATTTTCCCAAAAAATAGCAAACTTCAACAAGGCATAAATCCCTCAATTTTGATCATATGAAGGAGTTCTTCTACTTTTTAGAAACCTCAAGATGTCCTCTACAAGCTACTTTGGAAACTTTTTTTCATTTGGAGAAGTTATCTTGATGTTATGGCCTTTGACAAAAAACCACTTTTTGTTGACTTTGAAAATGACCTGTAATATCTGAGCTCATATTTTTCAAATGGTTAATCCAATGACCATGGTATCAATTGCATTTGAAAGATAATTGAATTTCCTTCAAAACAAGCTTTGGTTGGAATTTTTTGAATGAACGAGGAGAGAGTTATGGCCGGTCAAAGTTCAGTTGACTTTTAGGAGAAAACCCTAATTTTGAAACTTAGGGTTTTGTTGATTTTTGATCTTTTCTTGATGAATTATGATCAACCATTGATCAAATGATGAATCTTTTGACAAAATATGGATGTTGACAAAAAATTTCATTTTTGACTGTCTGTTGACTTTTCGGTCAAACTGGTCGTCTGCTGACTGTTTGAGCTGCTGACTGTGCGTCTGAGTGAATCGAAGTTTGAAAATTTGTATGGTGGTACTTTGAGACATATGGAGGTCCATGAAATCCATTTGAGGTCTCAAAAAACTCGTTCTCCTAAAAAAAAACAAAAACCCTAGTTAGGGACTGTTCGCGTAGGAGACAGTTAAGCGTACCTGATTTTTGTGCAGTGTTGAGTCTTTGCTGATCATGTGATATTAAGAAGACTTCTAGAACAAAAATCTTGGAATTTTGAAATGAAAAAGATTGACTTGATTGATTGTACAAAACACGGAGAGTCGTGCTGTCAGCGGGTTTGACTGTCAACTGGCTGTCCGGGCATTAACGTAACAGTTAAAGTGAAAAGCCAACAGTTAAAGTTAATTTTTTCTTTTTGTTTTTTTTATTGTGCTAATGGTGAAAATTTATTTACATGAGTTGTTAGAAAAACACAAAACATAATAAATAAATACAATATACCGTACGTGAACGAAATTACCGATAATAACTTTGAAAAATATTTAATGCACAGAAAAAATAAATATTTAACTAGCAAAAAACACACATAATATTATCTTGATAATTAAACGACAGTACGACAGATAGTACGATATTTAATACTGACAGTACAAATATTACATAATATAATGAACAGTACGACAAATAAAATAAACAGTACATTATTTGAAAGTGAAAGATACGACAAACTTTAAAAATGACGATTAAAAACCCATGCTATAAATAACAACATATAGATGATCGGGAGTGTAAGCAACCCAGGTCCGCATTTTTCAGGACTATGCAGACAGAAAAAGGACATGATCACCACCAAGACAGTGATGACCATAAGAAAACACGTATCCATCCATTTTTCCATTTTTGTCGGGGAAGAAGAGAAAATAATTATGAGGTAGCAGTTTGAGAAATGAGTTGAAATTTGATGTGAGAACTTATGAAAAAAATGAGAGGTATTTATAGAGTGAAAAGAAGGATAGAGACGTTGGGGAATGAAGTGATTCCGTACAAAAAAGGAAAATTTGAGTGGTAGTAGGATTTGAAAGAAAGTGTATGGTAGGGTTTGAAAAGAGAGATGTATAGAATAAAGTTAGGATTTGATTTGAAAGAAAGAGATTTGAAAAGAAAGGAAGAGATTTTGAAAATAATAGAAGAGATTTTGAAAATAATAATATAGTACAGAAATTAGTGGGAAACAAACACTAATAATAATTTACTTGTTACCAGTACAGTTTGAATCCCTGGACTCTGCGCCTGCAAAATTTAATTCTGTACCAATTGCGTCAGTACTATTTATCTGCAAATAAATCTCAAATAAATAGCGTGTGTGAAGTGATAAACAGTATTTGGCGTTTGTGTAAGAATAAATTCAACAGCGAACCAAAATACCGTATAAGAAAAATTCTAAAACTGAGTATTCATAAAATCAAGATATTTATGAAATAAAATCCAAGATTATAAGAAACTCCCAATTTTTAGACAGAAGTCTGTTGCCTTCTTTCTGAAAAAGATGTGGGCAAATTTTGCGGTATAACAGTTGCCCCTATTCAATCTTCTTAAACCTGAAGAGACCAATTGGAATCTGAAGGTAGAAGATGATTGAATATTTAGATACCTTGAAATTTGCACTTACCTCCGCCAGAAGTGATGCTGGAATTTGCACCGAATGCTGTCTGAGAAATGTCGTTGGCAGATCAAAACATTACCTGAGATGGGCTTTCAGATGCCATCTAGCGAATGTGTTGATGGTTTATTCATCAGAATGAATCCAATGATTATATCTTGATGAAGGATTTGAAAACCTCTGCGTTGACCGTTTCGGAACTGTCAGAGGTTACCGCTTTAAGTCTTGGAGGCTGATCGTTACGGAACTGTCCAAAGTTTTTCCGCTTTAGATTTTGAAAGTTGATCTATGTGGAACCGTATGAGGTATCAGCTTTAGATCTTTGAAGGTTGATCGTTATGGAACCGTTTGAGGTATCCGCTTTGGATCTTGAAGATTGACTGCTTTAAGGAACCGTCTAAGGTATCGACTTAGATCTGAAGGTAGATCATTAAGGAACCGTCTGAGGTATCGACTTAGATCTGAAGGTAGATCATTTAGGAACCGTCCAAGGTATCGACTTTGATCTGTGTTGCTTTGTTTTGAGTTGATAGGTGATTTGGAAAGAGAGATTGTTGAATAGTATATTCAAGGCAAATATTTTTAAATCGTATCCACAGAGATTGGGTGATATTACTGCCGTTCTATAGTTACTATCGCTTTAAGTTTAAGTTGTAACAAAGTTGGTTTGAGTTGAGTTTCTATTTTTCTATTCAAAAGGTAAAACAAGTAATAAAATAAGATTTGTTCAAAGATAAAAGATTGACAAGATTGGTTTTGGTTTCACTATCCTATCTCCTATGTGACTCTAACAACTAAAGTATACTTCAATAGCAATGCAATGTTCTAGTATCCTCTCAACAATGTTTATGTCTAAACAAAGTTGTGAAAGTTAATATATTAATCTTTAGATGATCTCTCACTCTAACTATCAATACACTAAGCTTGATTGTTTGATACAAATAGAAAAGTGGCAAATAAATCTATCTCTAGCATTTATTCACTACTTGATAAAATGTTGTAGAACAAGACTTGAAATATATTTCTCAATCATAAATCAAATCTAAATATGAAATATAAAACAACAACATTCATCCATTTCAATACTAATGAAGTTCATACAAAAGTGTTAGAGAAAATACATACTTAACAAGGATAGCTACTACCTCCAATCTTGTCAAAGTGGGATTTAGCTACTCATCACCATAGTTGACAGCAAGAAGAATGAAGAAGAAGCTAAGAACATCAATCTCTCACAAAGTTGTTCTTTTTCTCACTCAAAACCCTAGCCTCAATGTTTGGTTCACAATAGAATATAATAGAATAGAATGGGCTTTTCCTTTTTCTCTCCTCTTATCTAAAATAACCCCTCAAATTCGTACTAATTGTCCACATTCAAAAAGATAGAAAACTAATGACAAGTGGCAGACCAACTAAAGAAAAAGAGGAATTCTGTTTCGCAGTGTTTGCGGCGCCAAGGATGTTTGCGGCGCAAACTGGCCTCCTCAGCACTTCTTTTGCTAATCCACGTCTTCAAGTGATTCCCCTTTTGCTTCCATGAGCTTCAAACCTAATCCAAGCACTACAAAACTAACAAACATGTGAAATAACAATTCAAAAGAACTAAAACTAACTCAATTGCAAAATTATTAAATTGTAAGAATAAATGTGTGATTATTGAGTAAAAAGTGGCTAAAGGGACCAAAAACAATATATGAAAATTAGTACTATTTGGTCCCTAACAACTCTCCCCAACTTACCATTTTGTTTGTCCCTAAACAAAAATTCACAAGAGTAGCAAGAGCAACGCACAAGAGAATGATGACAAGGAAACCGAACACTCAAATGGCTCAAAAGTATAAGTCTTTCCAAAATACACTCACCACAATGCTAAAACAAAGCATGAGAAAGAATGATGGCAAAGTGCAAATTATTATCAAGAAATTCCAAAAGAGACATGTCAAAATTGAATCAAACCTACACACACATCAAAGTAATGATGATTACAAAAGGGTTCACTTTCACTCATCCGGGCATTTAAATTAACAACAACTCAAATCATGCTTTCACCACAACAAGTTCAAAATAATGTGCAAAGTGAGAATCAAGAGGGCTTTCATAGGTTGTAATGTGGCTTGGGTTACAAAGAAGGGGTTTTATTAAAGGTAAATTAAACAAAAATGCCTATCCTAAGGGAGCATTCCTATCAATTCACTTAACACTTGCTTGAATCCCCTTTTCTTTCTTTTTCTCTTTTTTTTTCTTTTTTCTTTTTTTTTTTTTATTTTTTTTATTTTTCAACAACACAAAACGGGAACGATTTTATTTCTTTTTCTTGCCCCATACTTTCAAAATGTGTTGCTCTTTTCTTATTACCACAAAACTCATGAGTACCACTTTTTCATTTGTTTTTCAATCAACTCTCCCCAACTTTAGGGTTCAAACCATAATAGATACAACAATGCTCCCTACATAGACATAGGCACAAGGCAAAATTGCAACCATTGCGGTTGAAGGTTTTAATGAAAGAACAAAAAATTAGGATTCACATACAAAATGTTTTCAATAATCACATGAATCCTAATAAGCTCAAAGGGGTTGACTAAGAATCACTCCTCACAAGGTTAATTGATTTAACTTTTTGGTCAAGTGGTTTTTCTCAAGTTCAAACAATGCCTCTATCACTTTCACACTTTTCACAAAAAAGAATAATGCATGGTTTAGCATGATAAGAATGAGTTGAAATAAATTCCGGTATTCCGCATTTAGTGCACAATGGAAAGTTTCCTCACTTGGCTAAGTTCTAAATTTTGATTCAAAAATGAAATGTGACTTAAGGAATTTATGCTAAACAATTTGCACACACCATCAACTAACCATGTTAAGTCTAGAGAGCGATAAAGTGTACCTTGATTTTCCTTGATACCGATTCTCATCATTTCCACTCGAAGTGTTCACAACATCAACTCTTGTCCGTGCCCATTGATTCCTCAAGCTTCCTTGTGCAAGAACAATTAACAAAAACAACAATTTGAAAAGTTGGGTAATCACTTTCCACCAAAACACACAATTAAACTACAATACTAACAAATGCAATTTTAAAGATGTTCAAAAGGTGAAACGAGAGCCACCATAAAGTACATAATTAAAAACCAAAAAGTGCAACCATACAAAACAGAATTAAGACTAGCATAAAAACTAAAAAAAAAACTACAAAGGTGCTACCACACTACTTCACTCTTCATCTTCATCACCGCCACCAACTGTCCCGATCACATCTTCCATCGTGTCATCCTCATTTCCGGTACCACTGCCTCCTGCACCCCCCATGAAAGCTGGCCTGCCCACAGGCCAATTTGCATAAGCATCATACTCTGCTTCCAAAGAGGTGCACTGAAATTGTTGGGATAATGTTTGCACCAAAAACCGGTTGGATCTTTGAGTCGCCTCAAAGTTCTCTGCACAATAGGTGGCAAAGGCCATGTGATCAAAAACAGGTGCTCGCCCCCCTCCGGATCTCGAAGTGGATGCTCCTCCTCTTTCAGCTTTCTTTGTTGTGCCTTCACAAAACCTGCTAATAAAAGCTTCATTAATAACACTTGTGATTTTGAAATGTACCTCTGTCGGGATGGCTACCCTCGCATTGTAACACAGCCCCATGATTAATCCGGGATAGATAAGGACACCGGTTTTGCCTCCATGCCTTGTTCCCATAACCGATACTCTCCTCATTTCTTCAGATATGATGCTGGCCAAATCAATCGGCACTCTGTACAAGATGCAAAACAGCATGTATCCCACTTCTAGTGAGATATGCGTTGTGTGGGTTCTTGGCCGGATGTTATGCAATACCACCACTAGCAAGGCCTTAACCTCCACTTTAAAATCCTCTCTTTTCCATCCTTTTGGCGCTCCCGACTCATTCAACTCATATATCTTTCCTTCGAGGCATAAGGACTCACTGACGACTTTGATGTTCCAATCATTAGTGAGAAACTTTCGGTGGTACTCGCTTCTCACTCCATCGGGTAGCTCTAATGGGGATCCCAGGTATTCATTTATAGCACTCCTCTTAAAAGAGATGGTTTTCCCCCTCACCATTGTCTTGTACATAAATTCGGTCCCGTCTTCAACCGGAATGGCATTTGCATAGAATTCACGAACAAGGTCATAATTAATCTCAGCTACCGGTTCACATATCTTCCCCCATTTGAGTCTCTCCAATGTCTAAAGTAAACCTCGCATCGGACCATTTGGTTTGAACCGGATGAACCTTTTAGCCTGGACGGTTCGGTTGCACAAGTAGGTATATCGCTCCTCTTGTTCCTCGCCAAGGAACCTTGGTACGGAGTGGGAAGGCTTGGTGCTTCTGGTTTTTGTACGCTTTGACATCTTTGATTTGAGTTAAGAAACTGCAGAGATTGAAGAGGGATGTGTGTGATAGTGTTGGTGAACTTAGGGTTTGGAGATGGAGGGTGGAAGTTTTGTGAGAGAGAGAGTTTAAAAGAAAATGAAAGAGTAACTAAAATAAAATGGAAGAGTAACTAAAATAAAATAAAAGAGTACTTAAGTAAAAAAATAAAAAGGAAGGAATTTGCTGCCTCGCAGGGTTTGCGGCGCAATCCCTTGTTTGCGGCGCAAACAGGATGAAATTTCTTTGTAAAAATGGCTTGCTCTCTGTTTTTGCCCTGTTTGCGGGGCAAACCTTGTTTGCGACGCAACAGGTGAAAGGGAGAAAAAAAAATTTAATTTTTTTGCGGTGCAAACACTTGTTTGCGGGGCAAACAGGATGAAATTTCTTTGTAAAAATGGCTTAGTCACTGTTTTTGCTCTGTTTGTGGGGCAAACAATGTTTGCGGGGCAAACAGACTTGAATTTTTGAAAAAGTGCCAATTTTTACACTTAACTTCCACCTCCTCGCAGAAACAAGTATCTAATCACCAACAAAACAGAAAATCCATGAAAACAACACTATCTACTTACGACGTTGGGTTGCCTCCCAACAAGCGCTTTGTTTAACGTCGTTAGAGCTCGACGGTTCAATGATCTCTCACGGATCATTAAGTAGAATAGCACATGCTTCGTGCACTACATCCCCACCATGATAAAGCTTGAGTCTTTGACCATTAACTGTCCAACTCTCCTTCGACTTGGGATCTTCAATCACAATGGCTCCATAGTCCCTTACTTCCTTCACCACAAATGGTCCAGACCATTTTGATTTAAGTTTACCAGGAAACAACCGCAGTCTCGAATTGAATAGCAACACCATCTGCCCCTCATGAAAACTTTTGCATCGAACCTTCTTATCATGATAAGCTTTAGCTTTGTCCTTGTAGAGCTTGTTAGAGTGATATGCCTGATCCCTTAATTCTTCCAGTTCATGGAGTTGATCTTTTCTTTTGTGGCCGGCCAGAGTGGTATCAAAGTTCAGAAATTTAAGAGCCCACAATGCTCTATGTTCCAGCTCTACCAGGAGGTGACACGTTTTTCCGTAGACCATCTGAAAAGGGGTTAGTCCAATAGGAGCTTTGTAGGCAGTACGATATGCCCACAAAGCTTCATCTAGTTTCAATGACCACTCTTTTCTAGAGCTCGAGACCGTTTTCTCAAGAATTCTCTTTACTTCTCTATTTGATACTTCCGCTTGACCATTTGCTTGTGGGTGATAGGGGGTGGTTACCTTATGTTTTACACCATACTGTTCTAACACTTTTTCCAGAGGTGTATTACAAAAGTGAGAACCTCCATCACTTATCAACACCCTTGGCACACCAAAACGTGAGAAGATATTTTTCTTTAAGAATTTGATCACTGTTTTGGAGTCGGCCTTAGGTGTCGCAAGTGCTTCCACCCACTTAGATACATAGTCAACGGCAACAAGAATGTATTCATTAGCGAAAGAGGGAGGAAACGGACCAACAAAATCAATGCCCCAACAATCAAAAACTTCAACTTCTAACATATTGGTTAAGGGCATTTCATCGCGTTTGCCTATTCCTCCACTCCTTTGGCATTTGTCACAACTTTTTGCATGCTCATGAGAATCTTTGAATAGAGTAGGCCAAAAGAACCCTGATTGGAGTACTTTGGTGGCTGTTCTCCATCCACTATAGTGGCCTCCATACGGAGAGTTGTGACAATGCCAAAGAATATCTTTCGCTTCTTCATTGGTGACACATCTTCTCAAGATGTTGTCAACACCTTCTTTGAATAGATATGGGTCATCCCATACATAGTGTTTGGCATCCGCTAAAAATTTCTTTCTTTGATTGCTAGTGAGGTCCTCCGGGATCAACCCGGTTGCCTTATAATTTGCAAAATCAGCAAACCAAGGCCTCACGTGAATCGCAAAGAGTTTTTCATCGGGAAATTCTTCTCTTACTTCTATCTCATTCTTTGTAATCTCCACGTTTACCAATCGAGATAAATGATCCGCCACCAAGTTTTCGGATCCCTTTTTGTCTCGGATTTCCAAATCAAACTCTTGTAAAAGTAAAATCCAACGGATTAACCTTTGTTTGGAATCCGGCTTGGTTAGCAAATATTTTATCGCGGAATGATCGGTGTAGACTACAACTTTAGAACCAATCAAATAAGCTCTAAATTTCTCCAATGCATACACTATGGCTAGTAGCTCTTTTTCAGTTTTTGCATAGTTAATTTGAGCTTCATTCAAAACTTTACTAGCATAGTGAATTGCATGGAAAACTTTTGATCTTCTTTGACCTAGTACCGCACCAACCGCATAATCGCTTGCATCACACATGAGTTCAAAATCCATTTTCCAATTTGGAGCAACGATTATGGGTGCGGTAACTAATTTGTCTTTCAGCTCAAGGAATGCTTTTAGACAAGACTCATCAAAATTAAAATGCGTACCTTTGTTGAGTAAATTACTCAATGGCTTTGCGATCTTCGAAAAATCCTTGATGAATCTCCTGTAGAAACCGGCATGTCCAAGAAAGCTCCTTATTCCCTTGATGTTGGTTGGTGGTGGCAGCTTCTCTATGATTTCCACTTTGGCTTTGTCAACTTCAAGTCCTTTGGAAGAGATTTTGTGTCCAAGAACCACTCCTTCGGTGACCATAAAATTGCATTTTTCCCAATTTAGCACAAGGTTGGTCTTCACACATCTCTCCAATACCACTTCAAGATTCTTTAAGCATAGGTCAAAAGATGCTCCATACACCGAAAAATCGTCCATGAACACCTCAATACATTCTTCAATCAAATCCGCAAAGATGGCTTGCATGCATCTTTGGAATGTAGCCGGAGCATTACATAGTCCAAAGGGCATTCTTCGATAGGCAAAAACACCAAAGGGACATGTAAAAGCGGTCTTCTCATGGTCCGCCGGGTTCACCGAAATTTGGTTGTAGCCCGAATAACCATCTAAAAAGCAATAGAAATTCTTGCCGGCTAGTCTTTCCAACATTTGATCCATGAAAGGAAATGGGAAATGATCCTTCCTTGTTGCTTGATTTAATCTTCGATAGTCGATACACATTCTCCACCCGGTTACCGTTCTTGTCGGAATCAATTCATTCTTTTCATTTCGGATAACCGTCATGCCGCCTTTCTTAGGAACAACTTGCACCGGACTTACCCATTCGCTATCGGAAATAGGATAAATCATCCCGGCCTCTAATAGCTTAACTACTTCTTTCCTCACGACTTCCTTCATTGATGGGTTGAGCTGTCTTTGAGGTTGAGCAACCGGTTTGTAATCGTCCTCCATCATGATTTTGTGCATGCAATAAGCGGGGCTAATACCTTTCAAATCAGATAAAACCCATCCTATTGCACCTTCATGCTTCTTTAACACCTCGATTAAGCGAGTCTCCTCTTGGGTAGACAAGGAATTACTAATGATCACCGGCTTAGTGAAATTATCACCAAGGAAAACATACTTCAAATGAGATGGCAACATTTTCAACTCAATTTTTGATTCTTCCAATTTCTTTTCCGCCTTCAACTCTTCTATCTTTTCTTCATTATGATCTATCTCCCCACAGGATTCCAACTCATTCAAGAATGCTTCCATTTCTTTTTCTTCAATCTCGGATAAGACATTGTAAGCTCCTATAAGAGATCTTTCCAAGGGACTAGAGATATGGACTTGATTAGCAACTTCCTTAATTTCCTCGTCGGTGGCATCTACTCGAAATGTGTCATGTTTATCCTTGGGATGCTTCATTGCTTCAAAGAGATTGAAAGTGACTTCTTCATCTTGCACTCTCACCTTCATAAGACCATCGTCTATGTCGATCATCATCCGGGCTGTTTTCATGAAAGGTCTTCCAAGTATCAATGGTACGTCACGGTCTTCTTCCATATCAACTACCACAAAGTCTACCGGGAACAAAAATTTGTCCACTTTGACTAGCATGTCTTGTGCAACTCCGTAAGGAGAGGTGAGAGACTTATCGGCTAGTTGCAAAGTCATTCGGGTCGGCTTCATCTCTATGTTTCCCAATCTCTTGATGATAGATAACGGAATTAAATTAATACTTGAGCCCAAATCGACCAAACCGTTACCTATGTAATGACCTCCGATTGTAACCGGCAAGGTAACACGTCCCGGATCGGCTTCTTTCTTCGGTAATGTCTTTTGGATTATGGCACTACAACGAGCATCAAGTAGAATAGTCTCCTCTTCCGAATATCTCTTTTTCTTGGTGAGAATGTCCTTCATGAACTTTGCATATTTTGGCATTTGTTCTAACGCTTCGGAAAATGGGATATTCACTTGGAGTTGTTTGAAAATATCCATAAACCTAGCGTATTGCCTTGCATTATCCTTCCTTGATTTGGCATGAGGGTATGGTAAGTGTTGGGAAGGGATTGCGCTCTTTTGTTCATCTCTCTTTTTATTTCTCTTCACACTTTTAGTGTTTTTCTCCTTTTCTTCATCTTCTTTCCTCTCTTTTTCAACTAAGTCTTCCTCTATCTTTTCCTCACTTTTTTCTCCCTCATTTTCAACTATCACTTCCACTTCTTCCTCTTCAACTACTACTTCCTCATCATCTTCCACTATGACCTCTTCATTCACACCATTATTCACCTTTCTCCCACTTCTTGTAACAATGGCTTTGCAATTTTCCTTAGGATTGGTTTGGGTGTTGGCGAAAAAGGATGCTCCCGATTGTTGCTCGGACAATTGCTTTGCAAGTTGACCCACTTGATTTTCTAAATTCTTTATGGCCGCTTCATTGCTCCTTTGGTTAGCCATGGATGCTTGCATGAATTGTGTAAGAGTGTCTTCCAATTTTGAGCTCCCACCTTGAGATTGTTGACCTTGGACTTGAGGGTTTGGGCTTTGATAAGGACTTTGATGTTGATAGTGTTGATTGTTGAATCTTGAGGGTTGAAATCCTTGGTTGTTTCTTTGGTACGGATTGTTGTGAGGTGGAGGTTGCCTTTGATAACCTTGATTTTGATTGTTGACATAATTCACTTCTTCACCCTCGGGAGGAGGACAAAACCCAGTAGGATGGTCACCTTGACAAAGTTCACAACTTGCCACGTGAGAAGTCATTTGCATCCCATGAATTTCCTTCATTTGTTGTGGAAGCTTCGACATTTGCTTGGTGAGTAACTCAACTTGTTGAGAGAGAATCTTGTTTTGAGCAAGGATGGCATCATTGGTGTTTAATTCGAGAACACCCGGCTTCCTTTGTGATGGACTCCTATCATGTTGAGTTTGGAGATCATTGAGTGCCATACGATCGATTATCATTATTGCATCCTCCGCGCTTTTTGACATTAGAGAGCCACCCGCGGTGGCATCCAAAAGTGTCTTGTGCACCGGTTGAAGTCCATTGCGGAAGATGTGAATTTGTGTGAGATCATCAAAACCATGACCCTTGCATTTTCTAAGCATGGATTTGAATCTTTCCCAAGCATCATTTAAGGACTCGTTGCTTCCTTGATTGAAAATCGCAATTGCCGTTTTGGCCTCCATGAATCGGGATTGAGGAAAATATCGTTCTAAAAATTTTTCTTCCAATAGATTCCAATCCGTCATCACATTTGGTAATTGATCAAGATACCATTCTTTGGCTTTCCCAAGTAATGAGTGTGGAAATAGTCTCTTGAACAATGATTCTTCATTGGCCGCATCGACTCCCGTTGAACCCGCAATCTCATAAAATTTAGTGAGATGTGCGAAAGGATCCTCATGATCCATTCCGGTGAATGGATTTGCATAAACAAGTTGGAGGATTCCGGTCTTCATCTCCGTATTTGCTCCACCTTGAGCATTGCGTGCAAATTGGGCGGTACGTCTTGGACTATTGGCGGACATTTCGGTTGGAACAACACCCGCCATGTCTCCTTCAAAAGTTTCTACAACTACTTCTTCAATGTGATTGTTAGAAGAAGTAGATGCCTCTTCTCTTTGTCGCTTCTCTTGGGCTAACTTCCTTCTTCTTCGTGTCTTGCTATTGAGCTTTCGGAGTGTTCTTTCAATTTCAGGATCAAAATGAAATTGCTCTTCGGAAGCTTTTTCTCGCATACACAAGAATCTACAAAACTAGCAAACCAAGTGAAACGAAAAAAGCAATATTAATAAAGTAACAAAACTTAAAACAATGAACTATTGCAATGCTTGCAATATCAAACGCCAATCCCCGGCAACGGCGCCAATTTGTTGAATAGTATATTCAAGGCAAATATTTTTAAATCGTATCCACAGAGATTGGGTGATATTACTGCCGTTCTATAGTTACTATCGCTTTAAGTTTAAGTTGTAACAAAGTTGGTTTGAGTTGAGTTTCTATTTTTCTATTCAAAAGGTAAAACAAGTAATAAAATAAGATTTGTTCAAAGATAAAAGATTGACAAGATTGGTTTTGGTTTCACTATCCTATCTCCTATGTGACTCTAACAACTAAAGTATACTTCAATAGCAATGCAATGTTCTAGTATCCTCTCAACAATGTTTATGTCTAAACAAAGTTGTGAAAGTTAATATATTAATCTTTAGATGATCTCTCACTCTAACTATCAATACACTAAGCTTGATTGTTTGATACAAATAGAAAAGTGGCAAATAAATCTATCTCTAGCATTTATTCACTACTTGATAAAATGTTGTAGAACAAGACTTGAAATATATTTCTCAATCATAAATCAAATCTAAATATGAAATATAAAACAACAACATTCATCCATTTCAATACTAATGAAGTTCATACAAAAGTGTTAGAGAAAATACATACTTAACAAGGATAGCTACTACCTCCAATCTTGTCAAAGTGGGATTTAGCTACTCATCACCATAGTTGACAGCAAGAAGAATGAAGAAGAAGCTAAGAACATCAATCTCTCACAAAGTTGCTCTTTTTCTCACTCAAAACCCTAGCCTCAATGTTTGGTTCACAATAGAATATAATAGAATAGAATGGGCTTTTCCTTTTTCTCTCCTCTTATCTAAAATAACCCCTCAAATTCGTACTAACTGTCCACATTCAAAAAGATAGAAAACTAATGACAAGTGGCAGACCAACTAAAGAAAAAGAGGAATTCTGTTTCGCAGTGTTTGCGGCGCCAAGGATGTTTGCGGCGCAAACTGGCCTCCTCAGCACTTCTTTTGCTAATCCACGTCTTCAAGTGATTCCCCTTTTGCTTCCATGAGGTTCAAACCTAATCCAAGCACTACAAAACTAACAAACATGTGAAATAACAATTCAAAAGAACTAAAACTAACTAAATTGCAAAATTATTAAATTGTAAGAATAAATGTGTGATTATTGAGTAAAAAGTGGCTAAAGGGACCAAAAACAATATATGAAAATTAGTACTATTTGGTCCCTAACAGAGATCTCTTCAGAATGAATCTTTGGCTTGATTATATCTGAGAGGAATGTTCGTCTGAATAGAATCCAAAGGAACACTGCATGTGATTGAGAATAACTTTGCTGAGGATATTCGTCCACCTGAAAAAATCAAGTTAGTGACATGCAATGTCATGATGCATGTAATGTATATGTTGAGATTCTCAAACTAAATGAGAAACGTGCATGTTATGTATGCGTTTGTCATGAAACATTATATGCTATGTATGAATATGCGTATGATGTATGACTTATGCAATTTAGAGCGTATCAAACTTCTGGTTGGGAAAATAAATCCCTGCTTGCTATTTTGGAAATGAAGGCATTGTGATTGTTGATGATCTTTGCGATCTTGTTCGAGTACACTCAGCTGGGGAACTTCCTTACGGACCAGGGTGTTCTGTTGAGGGATATTTGACTACTGCTTGGGGATGAAGGTAATTTGAAAGTTCTGATTTTGATGCCCTTTGAATGGCAATAAGAAAGATGCGTAATCCTCCGATGCACTATTTGACCAAGCCTTGGTGTGGAGGATCATGTCTTTTGGGGATAGTGACCTTGAACAGCCCTGCTGGGGAATAGGGTTTCTCGAATCACTTTGTTGGAGAGAAAAATCTCATTGATGATTTTGCCAAGAAACGTATCTCTGTTGGGGAACTTTTCTCCCGATACTGGTTTCGGGATGATGTCCAGGTGATTGGGACATTACCTGAATGCTATTCCTGTTCTTTTCTTATAAACATCAGTCATATTCAAATGCATATGTTCATTCAAAAATTATCATTGGGACGTTTACGTATTCAAAACAGAAAAAGTGAAAACATTGATTTTTAGCATGAACTGTATTGATTTTGCAAGAGAGCCATAATAGGCGGATTAGTACAAGGAGACAAAAATCCTAGTAGTAGGAAATTGTCATAAAACTTTGAAAAGTACTTATAAAGGGAAATAGCTATGTGAAAACAATCCAGTCAAGTTTCAACTCTGCTATTGCCAATCTGTCTTCGAGCATCTCATCCCTCACTTGTTGGAAGAAAATGATTGGACTGCTTGGTGCCTTTGATGTGTTGAACCTTGAAGGTGAGTAGGTAGCCAAACGGGACATAGTCGTACACTTTATTCCCTAACTTTTGCCTAGGCTGCCTTTTTAGGTTTTCAACTTAGTGAACTTTTCTTTAAGCGAAGTACTTTTTGAGTATATCCGCATTTACAGGGTGTGGGAAATCCTCGCCGTCCATAGTGGTAAACAACATGGCTCCGCCGGAGAATACCTTCTTGATTACAAATGGTCCCTCATAAGTGGGAGTCCACTTGCCTCTGGGATCACCTTGTGGTAAAATGATACGTTTGACAACCAAATCACCGGTTTGATATGCCTGACTTTTGACTTTCTTGTTGAAGGCTCTGATCATACGCTTCTGGTACAACTGACCATGACAAATAGCTACTAGCCTATTCTCATCAATCAAGTTTATCTGGTCCAACCGAGTCTGAATCCAATCGTCTTCATCTAGATCGGCTTCTTTCATAATCCTTAGGGAAGGAATCTGAATTTCAATTGGAAGAACTGCCTCCATACCATAGACTAAGGAGAATGGAGTTGCCCCTGTTGAAGTACACGCTGATGTGCGATAACCCTGAAGCACAAAAGGTAACATCTCATGCCAATCTTTGTAGGTTACTGTCATTTTCTGGATGATCTTCTTGATGTTCTTGTTGGCAGCTTCCACGACGCCATTCATCTTTGGTCGATATGGGGATGAATTATGATGTTTGATCTTGAACTACGTGCAGAGTTCGGTAATCATTCTGTTGTTTAAATTTGTGCCATTATCTGTGATAATCCTTTCAGGGATGCCATACCGACAAATGAGATTGTGCTTGATAAACCGGGCCACAACGTTCTTGGTAACTGAAGCAAACGAGGCTGCCTCTACCCATTTGGTGAAGTAATCAATAGCGACCAGGATAAAACGATGTCCGTTGGAGGCAGTAGGCTTGATTTCTCCAATCATATCGATTCCCCACATTGCAAAAGGCCAAGGAGCCGTCAGGACGTTTAATGGGACTGGAGGTACATGTACTTTGTCGGCATATATCTGGCATTTGTGACAAGTTCTGGAGTGACGATGGCAGTCTGTCTCCATGGTAGACCAGTAATAACCTGCTCTCAGAATCTTTTTAGCCATTGTATGTCCACTTGAATGAGTACCAAAAGCACCATCGTGTATGTCTTCCATAATCTGTTCTGCTTCCTTCTTGTTCACACAACGAAGCAAAGTCGAGTCATGGTTTCGTTTGTACAGGATTGCATTACTTAGACAGAATTTGGCGGCAAATCTTCTTAGAAACTTTCTATCGTTAATGGATGCCCCTTCAGGGTACTCCTGGGCTTCGAGATATCTTTTTACTTCATGGAACCATGGTTTTTCTTCCATTCCTTCGGTATCAATCTCATTGCAATAGGCTGGTTCATTGTCTGTAAATGGTGATCATTGGCGCCTCATTGTCCCATCTGACTTTGAACATAGATGACATGGTAGCTAGGGCATCAGCTAGTTGATTTTCTTCGCGCGAGATGTGTTCAAAAGTGATTTCTTCAAAGTAAGGAATCAAACTCAGCACATATTCTTTGTATGGAATTAGATTCGGGTGCTTCGTGTCCCATTCCTCTTTGACTTGATAAATTACAAGAGCCGAGTCTCCATAGACTTCCAGGAACTTGATTCTCAGATCGATTGCAGCTTTAAGACCCAGAATACATGCTTCATACTCGGCTATATTGTTAGTGCAGTTGAAACATAATCTGGCAGTGAATGGTGTATGTCCTCCTGTAGGAGAAATGATCACAGCTCCGATGCCATTGCCAAGCGCATTAGAGGCTCCATCAAAAACCATAGTCCATCGGGATCCTGGCTCGAGTCCTTCCTCTGGTCCTGGTTGTTTGTAGTCAGTAACTAGCATAATGTCTTCATCTGGAAAGTCAAAGTTTAATGCTTGATAATCATTCACTGCTTGATGAGCCAGATGATCAGCTACCACACTTCCTTTGATCGCTTTTTTGTGAAGTGTACTGGATGTCATACTCTGTTAAAATCATTTGCCATCTTGCTATTCTTCCAGAGAGAGCAGGTTTTTCGAACACATATTTGATAGGATCCATTTTGGAGATCAGGAAAGTGGTATGGTTTAGCATATACTGTCTTAGTCGGCGAGCCGCCCATGCCAAGGCACAGCAAGTTTTCTCGAGCAGTGAGTATCTTGTTTCACAATCGGTAAGCTTTTTGCTAAGATAGTAGATTGCATGCTCTTTTCGGTCAGACTCGTCATGTTGCCACAGTACACACCCCATTGAATCTTCTAACACTGTCAGGTACATTATCAGAGGTCTTCCTTCCACTGGTGGTAACAAGATTGGCGGTTTTTGAAGATATTCTTTGATCTTATCAAAGGCTAATTGGCATTTGTCGTTCCATCTTTCCCTTGATCTTTCTTCAATAATTTGAAGATTGGCACACAAGTAGTAGTCATATGGGAAATAAATCTGGCTATGTAGTTCAGACGTCCCAAGAATCCTCTGACTTGTCTCTCGGTACGGGGTATGGGCATTTCTTGAATGGCTTTGACCTTGGCAGGACCAACTTCAATACCCTTGCTGCTGATGATGAAACCTAAGAGTTTACCGGATCTTACTCCAAAGGTACACTTGTTTGGATTCAGTCGCAACCTGTACTTCTTGAGTCTGTTAAACAGCTTGTGCAGATGACCCAGATGTTCTTCTTCGGTGTTGGAATTTGTAATCATATCATCGACATAAACCTCTATTTCTTGATGAATCATATCATGGAACAGAGCTACCATTGCACGCTGATATGTTGCTCCTGCGTTCTTTAAACCAAAGGGCATTACTTTGTAACAAAAGGTTCCCCAGGGTGTTGTGAAGGTTGTCTTTTCCATGTCTTCGGGCGCCATCTTGATTTGATTGTATCCTGAGAATCCATCCATAAAGGAGAATACCTTGCATTGTGCAGTATTGTCAACCAGTACATCGATGTGAGGTAAAGGGAAATCATCTTTGGGGCTTGCCCGATTCAGATCTCTATAGTCTACACACATTCTGACCTTCCCGTCTTTTTTAGGCACAGGCACTATGTTAGCTATCCAAGGAGGATAACTTACAACTTTCAGAAAGCCAGCATTGAATTGCTTCTCAACCTCGTCTTTGATTTTCTTGGACATATCGGGCCTACTCCTCCGCAGTTTCTGCTTAACTGGAGTGCTACCTTCTTTGATCGGCAGGCGATGAACCATAATATTCGTGTCAAGGCCAGACATATCTTCATAGGACCAAGCGAATATCTCAATGTAGTCTTGTAACATTTGAATCAGTATTTGCTTGACACTGTCTTCTAGATCAGCCCCTATCTTGACTTCTTTCTTTTCTTCGTCACTGCCCAAGTTGATAACTTCAATTGGTTCTTCATGCGGCTGTATAGTCTTTTCTTCTTGTTCTAATAGCCTTTCAAGTTCCGTAGGTACTTCACAATCTTCCTCACTTTCGTCCTCAGTTTGGTAGATCGGATTTTCAAAGTCATGACTGGCAATAGCAGAATCGTTATCAACAGGATCCAGAGTGAATGTGAATCTGCATTTATTATGTGGGTGTGTGTAAGAACACATAGCTATTTGAAAATGCATAAAGCAAAGAAAGAAACAAAAAAGGATCACAAAATTTGAATATGCAAACGTCCCATGATTTTATTGAATGAACATGATCATGGTATGACAAACCCTTATAAAAAGGACCAGTGTGCTTCGGGCAAGGCACCTGGCTTTTAAGTTCATGGTTCGATAGTACAGGAACCATTTTTATCTTTGAACATATAAACAACGAAAACAGGAAATTGCATTTACTCCTGATCAAAGGAGATAACATCTTCGGCTTCCCAGTTGTTCAATCCATTGTTGTGAGTAGGGAATATCCAACTGCTCCAGTTGTAGTTGTCTTCTTCGTCTTCCACAGCATTGACTTCTTTGGTGGTGAAATGAGTTGTTGATCCTTCAGGATGAGCAAGATACTCTGCTGGATACGAGAGCCCAGGCTGAGATACTTCTGTTGGCTGAGCGAGATACCCGATAAGATCGTCCCATCCAGTTGGGATGATGTCTTTGAGGGAGACTTGTGCATTCTGGGGAGCAGTGTACTGCATCAGGAAATCATTCTCGTTATTTGGTGTTTCCCAGACTTCATCAGGAGCAACAGGGCTTGTGAATGTCATATTATCTTCGAAATGGTTGTCCCATCCAGTTGGGGTGATGTCTTCAATAGCGACTTGCGAGCTCAGGGGAGCGGAATACTTCACCATAAAGTCATATTTACCACTTGGTTCTCCCAGTGTATCCCAGACTTCTTTTGGACTAGGTGGACTTTGGTATTGCTCGGTAATGGAACTTGTGAGACTTTTGTAATCTTCGAACTGATCATCCCATCCAGTTGGGACAATGTCTTCAATGGCAATAAAAGAACTCTGAGGTGCAGTGTACTTTACTAGAAAATCATACCTGCCGCTTGGTTCTCCCAAAGTATCCCAAACTTCCATGGAAACAGGTGGAACTTCATTTGGATATTGCTGAATAATATGGTTCAAGATCATTCCATCGTCTTCAATAGCATTCACTCCTTGGCTGATGAAATGTGACATTAATCCTCCAGAATGAGGACTTTGATCGTTCTTTTGAGTTCCATTAGCATAGCCCAGACCTAGCTTATCGAACTTGTAAGGTACATCAAGGAGTTGTCCCCATACTGTGCAACCACCTTCTTCGATCACAGCTTTAGCATCTTTGAGAGAAGCCATAGTTGGAGTTATTTTTGTAACAGGAGTAGCAGAAATATGTTTGGCAGTAGAGACATCTGGAGGGACCACTTCAAAAGATTGGCAGGGGGTTTCGATGAATTCTCCATCCATCTCAACATACTTGGAGTTACTCAGGTGGCTAACCACATATTCTTCTTTGCCATAAACTGTGACGACCTTGCCTTTTACCGGATACTTTAACTTCTGATGCAGGGTAGAAGTTACAGCGCTTGCCCCATGTATCCAAGGGCGTCCTAGTAAACAGGAGTATGCTGGATGAATTTCCATCACGTAAAAGGTTGAATCAAAGATCTGAGAGCCCACTCTGATTGGGAGCTTAACTTCTCCGTACAATGTTCTTGTTGACCCGTCGAAGGCTCTTACCACAACATCGCTTGGTTGTAACACAACTCCTTCGAAGTCAAGTTTTTCCAGTACTGCTTTTGGTAACACGTTCAAAGAGGAACCGTTGTCTACCAGCACATGAGACAGAGTGGTGTCGTTACATTCAATATAGATGTGCAGGGCTTTATTGTGATTTTTCCCAACAGGGGTTAAATCAGCATCAGAGAAACCGAGACCGTTATTCACTGTTAGATTGGCAACACAATTTTCAAATTGATCGACTGAAATCTCCTGTGGTACATGGGCAGCTTTCAGGAACTTCATCAGGGCCTTGGCATGAGCTTCAGAATACTTTAGCAGAGACAGCATTGAAATCTTTGAAGCAGTGTGCCCCAGTTGTTCGACAATATTGTAACCACTTTTGCAGATGATTTTCAATATTTCCTCCATTTCTTGCCTCGACGGATCTTCAACAGTGATTTCCACCGGTACTTGAACTGGTTCAACTAGTGGCTCTTTGCCTCGAGCGTTGATACCTTGATTAGGAACTGGGACCTGGACTGGATTAGTAGCAACATTTGGAGTAATTTCTGGTGAAAAGATCCTTCCACTTCTCGTAATCTTACTAGTACCCACAATACTATCAACAGTTGGAGTAGTAAAATTCACAGTCTCTTCAGTCAAGGTGTCTTTCTTAACTCCATGGACATAGACATTAGTGTCATAATTCCACGGGACAACTTTGTCTGAGGAGTGTGGAAATGGAGTCGGACTGGTGATGATTACAGATGCCACTTTGGGTGCAGCAGAAATTTTGAAAGGAGCTTTGGTAGGAATTTTCAATGGTATGTTAGAAACCACTGAGACGTCCTCTATTCTCATCCCATTTGAAAAAACTTCGCATAAATCGTCCATAGAAGGGAGCCTCTCAAACATAATGTGAAGTGTCATATTTGATTGCGAAGATGATGTGAAAGTAGTGCGGCTGCCTTATGTATGCTGTTTTATGACGACGTTGATGTTGATAGCCTGGTTTTTGGCATGTGATAAATACCGTTGTTCGGTAGTTGCATAACGATGACGTGGTATGTGTGTGTCTCATGCATTGTATAATTAATGAAGATGATTGTTGTTATGAATGATCGACATTACGAAGTTAGTCGTTGCCTTCGTTTGGCATTACAAAGTTAGCCATTGCCCACATATGACATTTGCGAAGATTTTGGTACCACATGCATGATGTCGTGTCAGTAACATTGCATTGCATTTTGATTTGTTTGATGATGAAGCGATGATGTTGGATTATATAACCAATATGTGTCTATGATGAATGGTGATGATGTGGTGGATGTTTATGTAATCAAATATGAAACATGACTATAAATTATCGAAATTAGAATCTGACTTGAGGTATCTGTCATAGGTTTATAATTATGCCCTTTATTATATTGTTGTTGAGATCTCACCCCTTATGTTTGAATGTTGCCTCTACGTGGGTAACGTGCAGGTGATCCGCAGTAGGCGAGGTTAGACGTCGTTCGTGTCGAGTCGGTGTCATGCTCTTATACGGAACACCGGGGAGGGATGAACGCTTGTTTTATTTTGTTGCAATATGTTTTATTTGAAAGTTGGTGGGAGTAGTCATAACTCTATTTTATTTGATTAAATGTTGGATTTTGATAAGTTGAAAATGTGGAGGACGAGTACCTATGTTTTCTTTCCGCTGCAATAAAGAAGTTGATGTTTGAGAAATATAATGATGATGTTGTTAATCCACTTGAATGTGTTATGTATCTATGTTTTATAACTTGAGCATATGTGATTTTAATGTTGATGACGAAGTAGTATCCTATTCTTGATGTGTTGTGTTAAAATTTTGATTAATGTGAATTATTTTATTAATTAAAATAGCGATGGGGAATAGGGTGTTACAACTCGAGTAGGGATGAAGAAAGAAGTAGAAACGAAAGGGTTTTGTCTTGCAAGTCGAGGAAAAAACACTAATGATCGAAGAAGAGAAAGAATCAAGGATTTACATAAAAAAATTATTATCAATCCTCTTCATCTCCTTATAAATTCATATTTTCTCATTAGTAAGGTGGGGTACTTTGCATGTGGGAATTAGTGGTTTAGGTTTTCAAATCTATGTGTTTTCATTCATGCTTTTGTTCTTGCTTGAATTACTTGTGATTGCATGTGTGTGAATTGTTATATGCCTTGACTTTTGTGTTTTCTATATGATTCAAATGAATGTTTCTGAAAATTCATTATCAAAAACAGGTGAAATGCATGTTTTAGAGGTGTCTGGGCCTGTTATGGTCGTACGTATGGTCTGCGGGCTCCCTTATGGCCGTAGGCAAGCATTATGACCCGATTGTAAAACATGCGAATTCAATTAGTGAAAATATTGGGACGATAGCAACCATAAGCTAAAATTACAGCCCACCAGTAATCTCATTTGTTTAAAAATAGGGTTAGCTCATTATTAACGAATCTTGAATCCGGTAGCTGCGATTGAGACGCGATCAATTACGTTAGAAAGCTAATGAATAGACTTATACTTTTAGTAAAATGTTATGGTGTTTGTATATATATTTGTTGTTTGTGATTAATAAATGATTGTGAGGTAAACTAAAGATCCTCCAGATCGACATAGGAGTTATGCAAATAAAACAGGGGACCCTTGGAATTTACTAAAGACGATCATATGTTTTTGAAGGTTACCCTAAGATATGGCTAAAGGGGCCATTCAAGATGAAGAAGCTGAGTCTGAAATACATTGGTCCTTATCAGATAATGAGTCGAGTAAGTGATGTGGCCTATCATCTGACATTGCCGCCTTTCCTATCTCAACTTCAAAAGTTTGTACATATAAGTATTAAAGATCCTTCCAGATACGATTGAAGTTACAACAAACCTCACTCTCTAACCGCATGAGATTCGAATAGTGGATTATGCGGTAAAGTCTATAAGGAATAATAAGATGCGATTAGTGAAAGTATATTAGGAGAAATTTCACCCTAGAAAATCTATGTGGCAATTGGAAGTAGAGATGCGACCCAACTATCCACACCTTTTCAGGTAATTCTTTAAATTTTGAGGATGCAATTTTAATTAAGGGGGAGAGAGTGCAATATCTCTCATTGTTCCTAAACCTTAATTAATGGGAGAATATTGAGAAGATATGGAAGTAAACCTTGGAGTTTCTAAACCTAATATGAAGAATGTCTCATTAGTAAATAGGATTAAAATTCAAGGGGCATTTGGTCTTTTCATTAAGGAGTATATAAAGTCCTTTTGGTGAGAAAGTTCATCATTACCTATTATTTTACTTCCTCGCCAAACATAAACTAGAAAGAGAGAGTGAGAGGGAGAGAGAGAGAGAGTGAGTGATGAGCTCGAGTAAGGATGAAGAAAGAAGTAGAAACAAAAGGGTTTGTTTTGCAAGTTGATGAAAAAACACTAAGGATCGAAGAAGAGAAATAATCAGAGATTTACATAAAAATTATCATCAATCATCTTCATCTCCTTATAAATTCATATTTTCTCATCAGTAAGGTGAGGTTCTCTGCATGTGGGGATTAGAGGTTGATGTTTCTAAATCTATGTGTTTTCATTCATGATTTTTTTCTTGCTTGAATTACTTTTGATTACATGTGTGTGACTTGTTATATTCCTTGACTTTTGTGTTTTATATATGATTCAAATGAATGTTGCTGGAAATTCATGATCAAAAACAGGTGAAATGCATGTTTTAGAGGTGTCTGGGCCTTTTATGGTCGTACACATAGTCCGCGGGCTTCCTTACAGTCGTAGGCAAGCATTATTACGTGATTGTAAAACATGTGAATTCAAATAGTGAAAATATAGGCACACTAACACCCATAAGCTAAAATAACAACCCACCAGTAATCTCATTTGTTTAAAAATAGGGTTAACTCGTAATTAAGGTATCTTGAGTTCGGTAACTGCGATTGAGACACAATCAACTATGCTAGAAAGCTAATTAAAAGACTTGTCCTTTTAATAAAATGTTATAGTGTTTGTATGTATATTTGCTGACTAATAAATGATTGTGAGGTAAACTAAAGATCACAGGTAGGCTAGACTATGAATCAAGGCAAACTAATAATGGATCTTTAATACTTAGATGTATCATGAGATAGTAGGCATACAATGACATTGGTTTTGAAGGATATCAATTGATATACATGTGACTAATTTAAACTTATGTGCGTGCCTGAAATGTCGATTATAACCTGAAATGACATTGGTTTTGATTAGTAGGAAGTCACAGATGTAACATCCCAATTTTTCTATTTTATTTATTTAAATAATTAATTAGTAGTTATTTATTTAATTATTACTTGGTGTGATAATTATTTAATTGTGTGTTATTGTGTTAATTGAGTTATTTGAATTATTGGTAGAATAATGAGATAATAGATATTGGGCCTAATTATTCTAAATAAAATTAATAGGAGGAGTGTGTGACTAAGCCCATTTGATTAGAGAAAGATAGTAAGAGGGATTAGGTTTAGTCTCATAATTTATTTTTGGTAGAAGAGAAGAGAGAGAACACAAGAGAAGAGAAAAGAGGAAGAAATAGGAGAATAGAGAAAGAGAAGGGAAACCTAGAAGAAGAGGAATCTTCGAGAGGTAAGGGGGATAATCCTAATTATTATGGGTATTGTATAATATGAAATGGGTAGTTTGTATGCTTATGCTTATTCATCTCTCTATTTCATAACTTTCAATGTTGGGGTTTGTGTAAAATCCATGAATTTGTGTGATTAATCATGTTTTTTTGTTGTTATGTTGACAATCCATGGTAGAACTATGATTAGAAACCCTTATATGCATGATTGTTGGTGGTTTGGTTGAATTTATTTAGTTTAAAACGAATTTTAGAAGTGCTGTCAAAAAAGGGTTTTTTTTCCAAATATCGCAGAGGGCGCGTCGCGCCTACAAAGCGCGCGTAGCGCGTAAACTCCTGACTTGGCGCGCGTAGCGCAACCTGTCCCAAACTTTTGTGAATTTTGATTCTTTGCTTTGGGATCCTGTATGTTTATATTTTAGTATGGATTTCCATGTATTTTAATAATTTATTCAACGATGTTTGGATAAGTTTTGAATTGAATTTGTAAGGATACATGATACCCGGATTTTGGTATATGTATGTGGTGAATTGGTGAATTGTGTGAATATTATTGATTGGCTTGTATGCTATGTGTTATGTATGATTGATAAATGCTAAGTGAATGCTTTATTGATGATGAATGTATGTTGTGCAACGTGTTGGTGGATAATTCGAATATGGTGAATTATTATGATATGCTTGGATAATTAAGGTTGTGTGATAATCTTAATTGGATATATTGTGAATTTGTTGCACATGCATTCATGGGGAAATGATACTCTATTTATGGCTTTAATCCTTGTGCGGAAGTAGAAGTGTGGCTTTGTTCCTTTATGGATTCGGCAGCGGTGGACTATATGTTCATATTTGAGGGCTTTGGTCTTGTCCGGATCGGAAGTGTGGCTCTGGTTCTTGAATATGGATCCGGGAGAGGTAAGCTTAATATTCACATTGGTACCACATGCATGAGTCACATTAATTGCATTTATAGTCACATTGGTTGCTAAGTGATGTTTGAATTTTGAAGCGTGCTTATGTGATAATATAAAATTTGTGCTATGTGCAATATTTGTGGAACTCATTTAAATTATGAAGTGTGTTGAATTGTTGGATTATTTGTATACTATACTCACTGTTCATATTATATATATATATATATATATATATATATATATATATATATATTTATAATGATGTGAATTCTCAGCCTTCTGATTGAAAGATGTTCTATGCGACATCGCGCAGGTTTGGACGAGTAGTTGTGCTTGCACGAGGATTACCCGAGGAGCTTGTTCGGTTAATTTGTTTAAATTAGGTAGAGAGTCGATGCTCTGGTCATGTAACACTAGGGGTATTTGAACTCATGTTTTGTTGTTTTGAGTTATTATATAATCTCTTAGTTAACATTTTATTTGGATATATTGTGTTAAGTGGCCTTGGTGCCTATGTTTGAATTCTTATGACATATTTATGAGGTGATAATGTCATTGTTGGTAGATGATTATAGTATGAGATATGATCATTGAAATGCTTGAGAAAATATTATTCCGTTGCGATATGCATATTGATGAAATATGAAGTTTTCAAATGTGTTATAATCATGATCATAAGTATGATATGTATGTTTATTTTATTGGTTTTCATTGTTGTGGAAATGACAGGTGACACCCTTTAGTTATATGCATGCTTTATTACTCTATTAAATTATATTAAATTATTTTGGGGATAGAAAATGGATGTTACAAGAGAGACCATAAAACTAGACTAGATATGAGAAGCGCTAGTAGGTAAGTGACGTTCTACGAAGATAGCGATGTCCTGAAGTATACATGGCCTGTTACAACAAGTGTATCGACATTCCTACATTGTATGAGGTTGATTATGCCTAAAACCCTTGAGTTTTGTTTTATGTTACGCGAGTGCTAGAACATTGTAGAAACTTAAGAGATTTTAGATAACCTTGATACCGAGAAGACTTATGGTTATAGTAGGACTCCATTGAGATAATATTATCTCACCCCATGTTTTTTAATACATTTTTAGATGGATAAGTTACCGAAGAAGGGGAAAATGGGACGACTTAATTGATGCAAGAAGATTTCCCTTTTATTATGTTTTCTACTGCATACACTTAATATTTTATGTTTTAGACTTGTTGTATATGTATGGTGTTAATGTCTTTATTTATGTGATTGGCATTTATGTTTGGCTAAAATATAGTAGCAGCAATATGTAATAGGATGTATAGAACTTGCAAATATAAACATGTACAAAACAGGTACAACAACAAGATGTTATATGAAATGTTAAGACATGTTCTTTGACAACACGTCTTATGAGATGTCAAATGCAGAAACTCATGACATCACGCTTGCTAAGCTGAAAGATGAAGACTCCATATGTAATTAACAGATGCAGAATATTCTATGGAATATTATACAATCATATGTGGTGCAGTTTTATTGGTCAAGAGAATCAAGTCAGAATATTGAAGATTATATAGTTTCTAAGTATGGAGACAATTTAGGAAACTTATGGTTTAAAGACCTTTCTTTTAGCAAAATTCTCACGCTAATTTGTAACAGCAAATAAAGCTGTGATTGAAGGCCCAAGTCCAGTTGGGAATAGGTTAAAAATAGGAAGTTGTGTAACCTAGTTTATTAAGCAAGCCGAGTATTGAAAAGATGTAAACATTAGGGTTTGTTAAGGTAGATCACCCAAACTGTGGGATGGCTACCATGTTCTTCTCTAAACCTTTAGGGAAGAGAAGTATTATTCTCACTCTAAACCTGTAGGTAAGAGTTGAGTAATATGTGTCTCTTGATCGAAGCTGGTAAGCAAGATCAAGGTGTGTTTGAAGTGTGACTTCACTATGTTCTTATTGTCGTCTGTTTGTTATCACTGGTCGTGATTGAAAGGAATTTGAGGGGAGGCTCATATCTAGGTGAGTCTTGTTAGAACAAGATTTGTTCTGATCAATATTCTTGTTTTGATGATAACAATGTATATGAATTTTTTATAAAACAATGTGGTACTCTAATCCTATGCATTTTCCATTTCAGGAAATATATAAGGAGTATGCACAATTCAGCGCTAAAAAGCACTGACTCAGAAGGTTCAGGATTGCAACATCAGAACATGCTCTCGCAAGACATCAGAAGATGGTCAAGCAGAATCAGAACATGGTCTATGAAGCATCAGAAGAACTTGAGATCAGAAGCAGAAGCACTGAAGTTCTTATGGTATCACGCTAAAGCACTTCAAAGTCAGAAGACAAGAAGATGCTCTGCACCAAGCTGTAACTCAGATTCTGATTATTCAAACATTGTATTCACAAAATCTGAGATCAGAAGTTAGTACTAGATGACAGGCTATGAAGTCTAATCTCTGACTGACAAAAGGAACGTTAGAAGCTACAAAAGGCAAAGTCAGTAAAAGCAGAGAAAAACATGGCTCGAGGTAGTTGACAAAACAGTGAAAACATTAAATACAAAGTTGTCCAGTCACGCAACGCATTAAATGCATTTCAACGGTCATCTTCTCAAACGCCTATAAATATGAAGTTCTGAACAGAAGCAATTACGAACAACTCTTGCAAGAATACCAAAACGCTGCTGAAATCAATACTTACGAACTTCATCTTCAACCTCACATACTTTGTAATATTTAGTGAGTGTTAAGCTTAGAACTTAAGAGAAATATCACAGTTGTGATTATATCTTTCTAAGAAGCAATTCATACTCTTGTAAACATTTATTTTACATTGATTTGTAAAAGGTTCCTAGAGTGATCAGTGAGATCAGTAGACTCTAGAAGACTTAGAAGTTTCTAAGTGGTGATTTCCTAGAGTGATCAAGATGTGATCAGTATACTCTAGAAGACTTAGAGTGTTTCTAAGTGGATAACCATTGTAATCAAGATTGATTAGTGGATTAAATCCTCAGTTGAAGTAAATCACTCTAAAGGGGTGGACTGGAGTAGTTTCGTTAACAACGAACCAGGATAAAAATATTGTGTTCATTGTTTTTATCTTAAGAGTTTTTAAAGTTACACTTATTCAACCTCCCCCCCTTCTAAGTGTTTTTTATCCTTCAATTGGCATCAGAGCACCGGTTCTAGGTGCAAGCACTTAACCGTGTTAAAAAAAGATTTAGGGAGAAAAACACTAAGTCAATATGGTTGATATTGTTACATCCACTTCTACATCTACTTCAAATGATCAACACAACAATGGAAATGGAAATGGATATTCTAGACCACCAGTATTTGATGGTGAAAACTTTGAATACTGGTAGATTGGAAAGTTACTTTCTTGGTCTAGATGGTGATTTATGGGACTTACTTGTGGATGGTTACAAACATCCGGTAAATGCTAGTGGAGCAAAGATGTCAAGACAAGAAATGAGTGATGATCAAAAGAAACAATTTAAAAATCATCACAAGTCAAGGACTCTTCTGCTGAATGCTATTTCTCATGCTGAATATGAGAAGATATCAAACAGAGATACTACCCATGACATCTTTGAGTCCTTGAAAATGACTCACGAAGGAAATGCCCAAGTCAAAGAGACAAAAGCTCTTGCATTAATCCAGAAGTATGAAGCCTTCAAGATGGAGGATGATGAAAACATTAAAACCATGTTCTCAAGATTTCAAACTCTAACTGCTGGATTAAGAGTGCTTGACAAGGGATATACAAAGGTTGATCATGTCAAAAAAATCATCAGAAGCTTGCCTAGAAGATGGGGTCCAATGGTGACTGCATTCAAGATTGCAAAGAATCTGAATGAAGTATCCTTGGAAGAACTGATCAGTGCTTTGAGGAGTCATGAAATAGAGTTGGACGCTAATGAACCTCAAAAGAAAGGTAAGTCTATTGCTTTAAAATCTTTGAATAAAAAATGCACTAACGCTTTTCAGGCGGAAGAAGAAGATTCTGAAGAGTATGAATCAGAAGAAGAAGAAGAAGATGATGATGAACTGTCCATGATTTCCAGAAGGGTAAACCAAATCTGGAAGAGTAAACAAAGGAAGTTCAAGAACTTCAGAAGTTCTAAGAAGCCTGAAAGAGGAGAATCTTTTGGACTCAGAAGATCTGACAAAAAGAAGGTCACGTGCTTTGAGTGCAAGGAGCCAGGACATTACAAGAGTGAGTTTCCAAAGATTCAGAGGGAAAAGCCCAAGAAAAAGTTCCAGAAGAAGAAAGGTCTTATGGCAACTTGGGATTATTCAGATTCATCAGAATCAGAATCAGACTCTGAAGACGAGCAAGCCAACATAGCGCTGATGGCTACTGTGGATGGTGAATCAGAATCTACATCAAAATTAGACTCTGACTCTGAAGAGGTATTTTCTGAACTGTCTAGAGATGAGCTAGCTTCCAGTTTAGCTGAAATTCTTGAAATCAAGGCTAAGCTTAGTATCAAATACAAAAAGCTGAGAAAGCTCTTTGTATCTGAAACTAAGAAGCTTGAATTAGAAAATTCTGAACTCAATGAAAAAGTTTTAAAACTATCCAAAGATGCTGAGTCATCTTCTGGTTCAGAAAAATCTATTCCAAGCTTGAACAATATTCTTAAAGAATATGACTTAAGTTTTAGGAAGTTCTTATCTAGAGGTATTGGAAGAAGTCAACTTGCCTCTATGATATATGCTGTTAGTGGAAACAAGAGAGTTGGCATAGGTTATGAGGGTGAAACCCCATACAAACTTGAACCTGTAGATGATATGAAATTCACATACAAGCCCTTGTATGATCAGTTCAAGTATGGCCACTCCCATGATATTAAGCTCACATCACATTCCAAAAGCTTTCACATTACACGCACTAAGAAGCATGTGACACAAAATAGAAAATATCATGTTGCTCAAACTAAGGAATATCATGTTGTACCTCCTGTTAATTATCATGCTAAACCCAAGTTCAATCAGAACTTGAGGAGAACTAACAAGAAAGGACCCAAGAAAATGTAGGTACCTAAGGAGAAGATAATTTCTGTTGCAGATATCCTTGGTAGCAAAGAAGACAAAGCAAAACATGTCATGGTACCTGGACTCTGGGTGCTCGCGGCACATGACGGGAAAAAGGTCTATGTTCCAAGACCTGGTGCTTAAGTCCGCTGGAGAAGTCAAGTTTGGAGGAGATCAGAAGGGCAAGATAATTGGCTCTGGAACCATAAGTATTGGTAACTCTCCTTCCATAACTAATGTACTTCTTGTAGATGGATTAGCTCATAACTTATTGTCCATAAGTCAATTAAGTTACAATGGTTATGACATAATCTTCAATCAAAATTCTTACAAAGTTGTAAGTCAGAAGGATGGCTCAATCCTATTTACAGGCAAGAGAAAGAACAACATTTACAAGATTGATCTTCAAGATCTTAAGAATCAGACGGTAACTTGTCTTATGTCTGTTAGTGAAAAGCAATGGGTCTGGCACAGAAGATTAGGCCATGCTATTTTGAGAAAGATTTCTCAGATTAACAAACTTAATCTGGTCATAGGACTCCCTAATCTGAAATATGAATCAGATGCTCTTTGCGAAGCATGTCAGAAAGGGAAGTTTTCCAAACCTGCATTCAAGTCTAAGAATGTTGTTTCTTCCTCTAGGCCGCTAGAACTTCTGCACATTGATCTGTTTGGCCCAGTCAAAACATCATCTATAAGAGGGAAGAAATATGGAGTAGTCATTGTAGATGATTATAGCAGATGGACATGGGTAAAGTTCTTGAAACACAAGGATGAGTCTCATACAGTGTTCTTTGACTTCTGCACTCAGATCCAATATGAGAAAGAGTGTAAAATCATAAAGGTCAGAAGTGATCATGGTGGCGAATTTGAGAATAGATTCTTTGAGATTTATTTCAAAGAAAATGGTATTGCCCATGATTTCTATTGCCCTAGAACTCCATAGCAAAATGGAGTTGTAGAGCGAAAGAATAGGACTCTACAAGAAATGGCCATAACCATGATCAATGAAACCAATATGGCTAAGAATTTCTGGGCAGAAGCAATAAATACTGCATGTTATATTCAGAATATAATCTCTATAAGACCTATTCTTAATAAGACTCCTTATGAATTGTGGAAGAACAGAAAGCCCAACATTTCTTACTTCCATCCATTTGGATGTATATGTTATATTCTGAACACTAAAGATCATCTGAGTAAGTTTGATTCTAAGGCACAAAAGTGTTTCCTTCTTGGATATTCTGAACGCTCAAAAGGTTACAGAGTATACAATACTGAAACATTGATTGTTGAAGAATCAATCAATATCAGATTTGATGATAAGCTTGGTCTTGAAAAGCCAAAGCAGTTTGAGCATTTTGCAGATATTGAAATCCCTAACTCAGAAGCTGAAGAACCTAGAAGCAAGGTGTCAGAAGATCAAGTTGCTGCCTCATTAGAGAATCTCAGAATTTCTGAAGAGTCAACTATCAGAAGATCTTCTAGACTTAACTCTGCTCACTCAGAAGATGTTATCCTTGGGAAGAAAGAAGATCCTATCAGAACCAGATCATTCTTTAAGAACAATGCAGAATGTCAATTTGGTCTAGTATCTCTTATCGAGCCAACTTCTGTTGATCAAGCTCTGGAGGATCCTGACTGGATAATTGCCATGCAAGAAGAACTCAATCAGTTTACAAGGAATGACGTATGGGATCTTGTTCCAAGACCAGAAGGATTCAACATCATTAGAACCAAGTGGGTCTTCAGAAACAAGCTAAGCGAAAAAGGAGAAGTTGTAAGAAACAAAGCCAGACTGGTTGCTCAAGGCTATAGTCAGCAAGAAGGTATAGACTATACAGAAACCTTTGCACCAGTGGCCAGGTTAGAATCTATTCGCTTATTAATTTCTTTTGCCACTTAACATAACATCACTCTATATCAGATGGATGTTAAGAGTGCCTTCTTAAATGGTTATATAGATGAGGAAGTATATGTCCACCAACCTCCTGGTTTTGAAGACTCTAAGTCTCCAGAACATGTTTTCAAATTAAAGAAATCATTATATGGCCTGAAGCAAGCTCCTAGAGCTTGGTATGAAAGATTAAGTTCTTTCTTTCTGGATAATGGTTTCACTAGAGGACAAGTGGATACTACTCTCTTTTGTAAAACCTTTAAAAAGGATATTTTAATTTTCCAAATTTATGTTGATGATATTATCTTTGGAACCTCTAATGCTACACTTGGAAAGGAGTTTGCTAAGTCTATGCAGGCTGAGTTTGAAATGAGCTTGATGGGAGAACTCAAGTACTTTCTTGGGATTCAAATCAATCAAACTTCTGATGGAACCTATGTTCATCAAACCAAGTACGTGAAAGAACTTCTGAAGAAGTTTAATCTTTCAGAAAGCAAAGAAGCAAAAACTCCAATGCATCCAACGTGTGTTCTAGGTAAGGATGAGGTAAGTAAGAAGGTAGATCAGAAGCTCTACAGAGGTATGATTGGATCTCTTATATATCTTACTGCTTCTAGACCTGGTATTTTATTCAGTGTTTATCTGTGTGCAAGATTCCAATCAGATCCTAGAGAATCTCACTTAACAGTTGTTAAGAGAATTCTGAGGTATCTGAAAGGTACTACTAATGTTGGTTTAGTCTATAGAAGATCTGAAGAATACAACTTTGTAGGATTTTGTGATGCTGATTACGCTGGAGATAGAGTTGAAAGGAAAAGCACTTCTGGAAGTTGTCAATTTCTTGGAAGTCACCTGATCTCCTGGTACAGCAAGAAGCAAGCTACAATTGCCCTCTCTACAACAGAAGTAGAATATGTTGCTGCTGCTGGATGTAGTACACAGATGCTCTGGATGAAGAGTCAGCTAGAAGATTGTCAGATATATGAGAGTAACATTCCTATCTTCTGTGATAATACTTCTGCTATATGTTTATCTAAGAATCCAATCTTACATTCCAAAGCTAAACATATTGAGATTAAACATCATTTCATTAGGGACTATGTTCAGAAGGGTGTTCTATCTTTAAACTTTGTTGATACAGACCATCAATGGGATGATATCTTTACAAAACCCCTTGCTTAAGATAGGTTTAAGTTCATTCTGAAGAATATCAATATGGATTTATGCCCAGAATGAGAAGATGAGAAGTTCTGATATATGGACTAGATTTGAAATGCTCAGTTTATTTTCTTCTATAAGAAGTTCAGATTGTTAATCAGTTAGATATTCTGATTCTGTTATTGCTAATATTTCATATGTCTAAGTTGATTCAGAATCTCTTTTAAAGTAAAACAGCTGTCACCAGCTATTCCACAAGATGAACACGTGTTCACTCTAATTGGACAAGCATGCGTGCAGTTGATGAGACGCCGCCCTAGGTAACTGTGCAAATCATTTCAAATATCACGTTTTGCCCTAACGTCATTCATCATTAAATGCTATCTGATTCAATTTCTGTAATCTTGTTCATTCAGAATCATATTGCATTTCATTTCAAATCCGTCTCTATATAAACTCATCTCTATATCATTTCATATCTTTCCACTCTCTCTCTTTGTTCGTTGTCTATTATTGTTCATCTCTCTCGTTTTGCATAAACCCTAGTTACTAAACCCTAATCTCAGTGTGTGTCTATGGCTTCATCTTCGAATGCTCAACGCAAGGTATCATCGTCACATCATGTTCAACAAAGGAAACCTGCATATTTTCCTTTGAAGTCTTGTTCGATTCCTTATAATGAACTGGAGGTTCTCTGCGAAACAATGATGGATTTTGAAAATCTTATGGCACATGAATTCAAAACCAAAACTGCAATGCTAGTACAAGGTTGGTCAAATTACTTTGAAAGGTTGATTGGACCAGTTTACCCTTTATTGGTTAAGGATTTTTGGACACATGCTACGGTTACTTCAACTGCCATCATCTCCTTCGTGCTAGGGCATGAAGTCATTGTGACTGAGAAGTTGATAAGAAAATTGTATGGTCTTGATGGTATAGATGGAATCACTGGTGCTCTTCATGGAAAAACTGATTGGGAAAAAGTCGATCGAGAGTTGTTTTCTTCTGGTATTGCCTCTCCCTTCACTACTGCCTTGAAGCCTTCCTACAGAGTATGGGCTGAGATCATTCTGGGATCTATCTATCATAGAAAACCATTAAACTCTACCTATGTCAATCAGGATCAGAAGTATATATTATTCTGCATTGAAAAAGGCATGAGAGTCAATCTACCACACATTCTTTTTCAACATCTGAAGACAAATATTGAAGAATCAAGAGATGAGGAACGTCAAAAGAATCCTAAACTCAAGAATAATACTATCCCTCTTGGAAGGATGATTTCAGATATTCTGATTGAAAGTGGCTTGATAGATGTTCTGAGAGCAGCTGGCTCATCTAAGAACTTGTCTGTTATCCAAGGGGTTATTCTGAATGCTCAGACTCTAAAAAGGATGCAGCTGATTGAAAAGGTGACAACTCCTTCAAAAATGTTTCCAGATATTTTGTCCAGAAGAACTCCTGTTGTGAGTTTCTCTCACATGTTCAAAGAGGAGCTAGACAAATCTGTTAAACGTTATCTAAAGTCATGTGTCAAAGCTCAAACTTCTATTGATCCTGCTTGTATTTGTGGAAGGACTCTTCCATCTCTGGATGAGTTGAGAAAGAAGGAAAATAAGAAGAAAGAGAAGAAGCTGAAGAGAAAGGACACAGAAGAAGGACCTGATTCTAAGAAAGCAAAGAAACAGAAGAAACCTAAAGAGTCTCTCAAAATACCCAAAACTGAAGAACAGTTTGCGAAGCTCATTCATGATATTTACCATGCTGATTCTTCTAACCACCCCCCTCAGAAAAAGCATCCTCCTTCTGAAATTCCATCATCTTCCAAAACCACAAAAAGAAACCGTCCTCTTTCTTCTACCCCTGCTTTATTCTCAAGAAAATCTAAACCATATAGTCTTCTTTACCCTGATTATCAATTCACCTTCAATCCTCCTGAACCCTCTATCGATTCTTGTTATGACTTGATTAACTATAAAGCCATAACAGGATTGGATACTTTGAGAGCTGCTTATGACTCCAAGATGGATCTTGTTGCTGTTAATAAAATGTGGAAGATTTTTAAGAAGAATATTCAGACTGATCTTCTGAATATGCAGAAGAGATGTTCAGCTGTAGCTCCTGTATCTTCTGGTTACTCCTTGGAGTTAGATGATGGTAAGTACTATCATCCCATCAGGTGCTGGAAATATCTTGAAGAGAAGGAATTTGTTGATGAGCTTGAAGAAGTTCATCCTTTGGCTATGGTTGTGTGGAAGCCTTCACTCTACGTTCTGACTGGAGACTTTCAGTTCTTATTCAACTGGTTAAGGGAAAATCCCTCTACTAAGGCACCAAATATGGTATATCCAGAAGTTGAATACCCATCAGAACCTGCTGCTCCTACACCTCCTCAGAACTTGGCTGAAATTCTTCTAGCTTTAGAGAATTCAGATTCTGAAATCCCTTCTCCTGTATTTGCTGAAGATGCTTCTGAAGCAGAAGCTGATGCTGAGAAACAAGCTATAGAGGATCATCCTGCTATGCAATCTCCTCTTAAGGAAAATCATGTTGATGTTCTCATGGTCGATGCTGCTGCTGAGACTCCTCTTCTGGACAATAGCTTTGATGCTTCTTCTGCTGGACCTTCTGTTCTGATAGACACCATGAAGGCTCTTCAACAGAATCAAGCTGATCTTGCTTCTCGTTTGGAAAAGCATGAGGAAACTCACGATGAGTTCAGATCTTTTATGAAGATGCAGACAGAAAGCACTGTTGAGATTCAAAACCTTCTGGCCAAGATAGTTTCTAAGCTAGGCTAGTCGTAGTGTGTCTTGGTCTTAGATGTTTTCTTGTTTCTTGCATCTGTTTCTTGCATCTGCTTCTATTCCTCTTGTACTTCTGATATATTTTGTTAATCAATGAAATATTATCTTCTTCATTTTATGTGTCATTTTTTTATCTAAATCTTTTAATGCTTTTTGATGTTATGACAAAAAGGGGGAGAAACATGATAATTGATTTGATTTATTATATCAGTTGCTGGGATTAAGTCTCAACATTCCTAACATTATTTGCAAGTTCTATGTCTTTGAAATTTTTTCAGGATTGAAGATATTATGAAAAATCTCAACATGAGAAGCAAATACATGGGAAAAGCAATTCTATAAAGAAGCATGTTCTTGGAAAATTGAAGCAAGCTTAGTGCTGTGAAGCTTCAAGATCAGAAGCAAGAAGAAGAATGTTCTGATAGTCATTCGTAGAATGCTCTGATGTTCTCATTAGAGAATATGCTCTGATACATTTTCTTCATCTTAAATGCTCTGATAAATGCTATTCATTAAGAATGCTCTGATACATGATAGTTATCAAGAATGCTCTGATACATTCATGTTCTGATATTTTTTGTCTAGTATGTTTCTGAAACATTTCAGGATGTAAAGATGCTCTGATGATGCTCTGATACATTCAAGAATGTTCTGATTCAATCAAGCATGCTATGACAACAAAGAAGAAATTCAAAGCTCTGAAGCTGTCCTATGGAAGCAAGAAGCAGAAGCTCTGAATGTTCTGAAGTTCTAGGCAAAGTGAAAGTCTCTGCTGAAATGAAAAATACTCAGGGAAGTCTTTTATTTATAAATTCTCCTAGTATTTATTTCAGGGGGAGATTGTTAATCTCAGGGGGAGACATATTCACACACTCTAATTATATGCTTATGCTATATCTGTGTAATTGTCTTTTGTCATCTGATATTCTGATTGCAAATTCATATCAATTATATATGTTTTTGTCATCATCAAAAAGGGGGAGATTGTTAGAACAAGATTTGTTCTGATCAATATTCTTGTTTTGATGATAACAATGTATATGAATTTTGTATAAAACAATGTGGTACTATAATCCTATGCATTTTCCATTTCAAGAAATATATAAGGAGTATGCACAATTCAGCGCTAAGAAGCACTGACTCAGAAGATTCAGGATTGCAACATCAGAACATGTTCTCGCAAGACATCAGAAGATGGTCAAGCAGAATCATAACATGGTCTATGAAGCATCAGAAGAACTTGAGATCAGAAGCAGAAGCACTGAAGTTCTTATGGTATCACGCTAAAGCACTTCAAAGTCAGAAGACAAGAAGATGCTCTACACCAAGCTGTAACTCTGATTCTAATTATTCAAACGTTGTATTCACAAAATCTGAGATCAGAAGTTAGTACTAGATGACAGGCTATGAAGTCTAATCTCTGACTGACAAAAGGAACGTTAGAAGCTACAAAAGGCAAAGTCAGTAAAAGCATAGAAAAGCATGGCTCGAGGTAGTTGACAAAATAGTGAAAACATTAAATGCAAAGTTGTCCACTCACGCAATGCATTAAATGCATTTCAACGGTCATCTTCTCAAACGCCTATAAATATGAAGTTCTGATCAGAAGCAATTACGAACAACTCTTGCAAGAATACCAAAACGCTGCTGAAATCAATACTTACGAACTTCATCTTCAACCTCGGTTAACTATGTGGTTTCTTCTATTACAAGTTTCAAAGTGTGGCAATTTGAATCTTGTGTAGAAAGTAAACTAAGGATTCCTAATTTGGAAAATGTGGCAAATTCCAAATAAAGAATGCTTCAAGAATTATAAGGACCAACGTCAAAGATGTCCTTAATTTGTATATCTTAGGAGGAATATAAAGTATGTAGTTATATCAACTAGTGTGGATGATTGGTGTGTGTATTCAGATTTTCTGGAATCTGACTAACTAGTTAGAAGAGGTATATTGTTTGTAATGACATCTAACATTTCAAAGTTAGAAGGTCTAGATTCCGTGACTATCTGAAGAAGATTCTTGAGATGTTTCTACTGCTTCGTGTGTTTTAGATATGACATGGAATTCTGATCAGCTACTGATGCTTGATCCCCTTGTGTTCCCCTGCAAAAACGATGATTGGTTTACTATGGAGGTTACTTTAAGAACCTTAGTAAATGTTGGATTCTTGTGACTGAGACTGATGTTTGAAGAGATAATCTCAAGTGTTTTGATCGTTCAGCCAAGGAAGTTTAGTTGGTTAAAATGAAACTAATGTCAGACGTGTGCAGAAAAAGGATGTCAGATCAATTGTCCTACCTTGTGTGAGAAGGTAATATTATTCTGACAAATAGTAAATACTTTGAAAGGAGACTAAGTATTTGTCTATTGGTGTATTTGTCTAGAAGTTACGCATGTCTGCAGCATGAACAATTTGGCTCTGATAGTGTACTTAGATTTTTAAGTAACTGTGGTTGAGAAGTTTGAAAGTGGTGCTTTGAAGTATGACAAACAGAGGTAGTCTTATCAGCTGGCTGTTTCAGAAATTGTGTGATCGTTTTTTTTGTATGGTTGATGAACTGATTGAGAAGCAATAAGTGTGATCCTTTGTCTATGATGTGAAGCTAATGTCATACATGATGTCACAACTTCACTGTGTGATGTTATACTGAAAGATTATCTAGGATTGTGAATGGAAAGGTTGAAGAAGCAACATTATTGTTTGAAGTAGCTGTTCTTAGAAAATGTGTGTTGGAATAAGGCAGATTCTAAGATTGGTGGTAGTAGTATGTTCTGGAATTACATAATCCTATCATGATGAAAGCCTTAGCTAGGAGTTAGTGACTGTAAGGATAGAATTCTGATGTCTGATTGTGAGATCTGATCAAAATGGCTGAAGATAAGGAGAGTCATTCTACTGCAAGAGACTGACAATCATTATGTGTTATAGAATATGTGAGAAATTCCAAATGAAGTGGAATTTTGTGTAGAATTGGCATTCTCTTAGTGGTGTTCACCTGGTGTCAAGTGAAGGAGAATTGATTGTTCATGTCAGGGGGAATTAAGGTTGTTGTTTGTATCTGTGAAGCTTGTGTATGTAGAGTTGTTGTCTTCTGATGAGGATGTGATGTCAATCAGCATGTTGTGACGATTGAATGCTATGTGTAACTAATTGTTTGAAAATTCTAGCAACTCACGCGATGTCGTACTGGATGTTATGACATCCATAATTACACAGTACAAAACGTTAAAACAGAAACGCATAAAAACAGTAAAGAACACAACAACTTGTTCACCCAGTTCCGTATACAACAATACCTACTCTGGGGGCTACCAAGCCAGGGAGGGAATCCAATATAAGCAGAATTAATTCGGAGTTAAACTCCCCTGTTTACAACTCCTCACTTAAGACCTACCTAATGTAATTCCAATATATTCCTAGACCTGAGTATCTCCACTCACTCCCCCTCAATCACAGCAGTGATTACAAACAAACATTAAACAAATTAGAGAGAAGACACACTTCAAAAACACACCTTGATCTGCTTAAAAGCTTCAATCAAGAGACACACACTCGTGCTTAAAAGCTTAGAGTGACAAAATACATAAACAACCTATTCCAATACGATCATTAAAAGATAATTGCTTGGAGTACAAGAGACTAAACACACAACTACCGAACTACAGTTCTTCACAATTAACAAACTTTCTCTCTGCGTTCCAAATTAGGATTGCAGTCTTCTTATATGCAGCTCTTGGGCTTCGGGCTTTTCAAGAATCAAATTAGGGTTAACCAAGTTAACCTAATTTACACGTCATCTAGTTGTTACAGAATGTGTTGTCATCGAAATCTTCTAGACGAAATATTCAACACACAATAAAAGGTTTCCTAAATTGTAGATTGAGAGAAATCAGGAAACACAAGAATAAAACATAATAGCTCCTGCTGTCAGACAAGGATGTCATGACATCCGTCATGACATTCACTAACAGAACCTGTATTAGCTTAACACATATGCAGCCTGCATAACACAATATAAACCATGTCATGACATAAATCAAGACATCCCAAGTATGTTTTACCACAAATGCAGCCAACATGAAAACATCTACATTGTTCCTAAGGCTACTATGTTGGTCTAGATGTGTGAAGCTAGCTCGTGCCAGTGTGTCCATTAGGAGGTTGTGTAGAGCATCCATAGTTAGGCATGGGAAAATGTATTTTTCTGCAGCATATGAAAGAAATCTAAGAGTTTATATGTCCCGTGTGATACGGTGTAGTTTTGTGTTCTTTGCCTATGTTAAAAGGAGGAGTTGAATTCAGCAACTAGATGTCTTATCAGAATATTCTGACATCCAGTTAAACATCACAATCTATGTTGATGAAGTGGCACATCAACTTATGATAGGATGATCTATGAGAATGAAAAGTTAAGCTGCATGAAGGAGAAGATAAGCTATATAATGGGAGCAACTGTCTATTTGGTGATGTGAATGTTTACGGTGGTGTAGCTATGTATGTTCTCACCAATGCTATATATGATGTCCAACAAATGAGGAGGAACAAAAAGACGTGTAGTTAGGTGACAAGTAACTGAGTAACAAATTCTGGTTCAAAATTGTGTTCCCAAGTATATGAGTAAGTTACCTAGGTGTTAAGTTACCTAGGTGTGAAGTTTTTGTAGCTTTTAAGGAGATACATGTTGTCATACCCCAAAATTTTCCCATCACATTTTACTTTCAAGCTCATACAAGTATCAAAAGCTCAAGATTTGACTGAACGCACATTCCCTTAATCAAAGGGTCCTCAAATTAGGGTTTTGGATTTTGCTAAGGAGAAGGATGTATCAAGGCCTCGAGTAAGCTTCATATGATCTATTGGGATTCAAATCATCTCCATGACAAGTTTCAAGTCTCAGTTTACAAGATTGCTCATTCAATTGCTCAGGTAGTCAACAGTCGACTAGTTTGACCTAAAAGTCAACTATGGTCAAATCACAGTCAAAACTCCTGATTTTTGGTCAACATCAATACTTTGAAGTAAATTTCATAATTTGATCAAGGGACTATCATGATCCATCAAGAAGAGCTCAGAAATCAACAAAGCTCACAGTTTCTAAATTAGGGTTTTATAGGAGAAAGTCAACTGAACTTTGACCAGCCATAACTTTCACATGGAACATCAAAAATTTCCCAACCAAAGCCTATTATGAAGGATATTGAATTCTCTATAACTTTGTTTCTCTAATTCCAAGGCCAGAAATGTTTCATTTAAGAGATATAGTTCAAAATATTACAGGTCCTTCTAGAAGCTCGCAAAAAGCTGTTTTTTGTCAGGAGCCATATCTTCAAGATAAAATTCTCAAATGCAAAAAAGGTTCCAAAGTGGCTTGTAGATGACATCTTGAGCTTTCCAAAAAGTTCTAGAGCATCCTCATATGATCAAAATTGAATGATTTATGGCTGGTGCAAGTTGGCTAAATTTCAAGGAAAGTGAGAAACCCTAATTGACAAACTTCATACTTTTGAGTATTGGGCTTTAACAATTGAAGTTCCCACGTGACTTTAAGCTCAAAAGAGGCCCATTAACAAATTATCCTTTATTTCTTGATTATATTTTTATTTTTGTTTGAATTAAATCACTTAAATTCAAATAAAATCAAATATAATCATAATTAAATGATAAATGATGATGAAAATAATTTTCCAATTTTTTTGATCAATCAAAAAATCATGTTGTGACCCATAAGACAATCTCATGCAATAATTCATGATTTTATTCTTTTATTTTTGAATTTATTCATTTAAATTCAAAAAATAAATCAAATAAAGTCAAGATTTAATTGTCAAATATTTTGAGATTAGTTTGGTAGGATTAAATGACCAATATTACACGTGAAAAGGTGTGGAAAATAGCATGGGACCAATTTAGAAGGATTTCATGCAAGAATCAAAAAATCAAATATTTGTTTTAATCAAATCTCTTGTTTCCTCTACATGGTTTCAACCCTAATCTCACCCATGTATATTGAACACAACATTCAGCCTCCAAGGGGACGAATCCTAGCCCTAAAAGCTCTCTCAAAAACCTCACAAAAATATCAAAGAAACTAGGGCATAAGATTTCTTCGTGTACAGCTGCTCTCAGTCCATTCTAAGCCTTGAATCATCTTCTTGCACCGTCTAGAGGATCATCCCAAGTAATTGTAAAGGTCATAACGTCTCAGATCCTCCTCATTAAGGTTGCACCGGTTTGTATAATTCTCGCATTATGGTTTGATTCTATGCACATATTTTGGTTCATGATGATGATTGGGATGAGTTAGGCTCATTGTTAACAAGCTTTCACGCACGGGACAAGAATCACCATGGCTAGAGTTCTAAAAAGCTTCGCGTTCGAACTCAACTTTACAGGCGTTTTCGTGAAAAACTAAGGCCATATTCGAACTCAAGGGGCGATTTATAGTCGATCTGGGTTGTTCGTTTTCTTTTTCTGTTTGTTGTTCGCAGGTTGCCATTTTTTATCAACCGGAGAAGACGGTGGTAGTCCACCGGCCGGCGAGGCTGGTTCCATTGACCAGGCGTCAGCATGCGTGTCAGGCCCTTGTTAGCTAGTCAACCAGTCTCCTTCCTCTCTCCACGCGTGTAACCACATGATTGGCTGGTCAAAGATGTCTATCCTCTCTCTCCGCGTTTGATTCGTCAGACAACTTCCTTGGGGCCCACGCGTGGAATCTTGTTTGAATTAATATATTTTCAATTTAGTTTTAATGTATATTGTTTTCTGAGCATTGTTGTGACAACTGAAGTGCATCAGCCCAGTGGAAGGAGGCGTATTTGATAGGCAAAAGCGTGGGTTCGACCCTTGCTGGTGGCAAGTTTATTTTTTCAATTATTTTTACTATGTGTTTGTTCATAAATCTGGTACGTGTGATCAATGAACCTCTACGACGCACCCTTGGATATAAGCCACCAGATCAATTGCAGAGCCACATCTAAGGGATCAGAACGGAGCTCTACGGAGGACCCTCAGAGAACCACCACACCAAATCAATGCCCAGGTTTTTTTTAATTATTAAGTTATTTATTTGTATAATTTGTTTTCTTTAAAGCAAAACCAAAACTTTTCTATGAAAACAATTAATTAGTTTTTTAGGATAATAATTAATTTAGTAATTAGTTTTAGATTAAATATTTAAGCAATTTATATTAGGGTTAATTTATTAATCGTTTTGATTGAATCAATCGATAGCGATGATTAATAATCGGTTATTTAATTAATTAAATAATATAATTCAATTAGGTTTATTTGCTAAGGGTTTTAACCGATTCGATTGGTTACGACGATTAGTAATCTTCATAAATTCGTTATTTGTTTTAATCAAACCTATTGATTACGATAATTAACGATAATCAATTTCCTTCATATTAATAACCCATTTAAAATACAATCAATTTGTTAATGGTTATAATCGAATCGATCAATTAGGATAATTAATAATCCTTCATTAATTTATTAATTGTTTTAATCAAACTAATTAGTTGCGATGGTTAACAATAAAATAATTCGATCCCCAAAACAGTTCTAATAATCTATTAAAACACATTTATTTGCTAATGGTGATAATCGAATCAATCGATTAAAATAATTAGCAATTCTTTATTTAAATTTGTTAATTATGGTGATCAAACCTATTGATCATCGCGATTAATGGAACATATTACAATCAGGGTTGTACGCCACATCAAAACAAATCCCTTTCACAAACTACGAATTTCAAAACTGCGATAAGGTAATTCAAAATACCTTACAAACTACGAATTTCAAAACTGCGATAAGGTAATTCAAAATACCTTCAAACAACCTCATACTAATTCTAAGGCGTACAACCCTCCCCGAACTACGTAGACTCCGATCCTCTATAAGGAGGTACGTAGGCACTTGGATAACCAAGGCGAGTCCCCTTCCCCAAAACCTCAATTTGGTTTAAATCTCACTTTTAACCCTATTCATTTTCTGTCATTAGCCATAAACCACAAACCTTACCATAATGCTCTTACAAACCTTAAATGCAAACCTTAGGAAAGGGTTAAGGGTGCCTAACTGTTAGAACAAGATTTGTTCTGATCAATATTCTTAGTTTTGATGATAACAATGTATATGAATTTTGCTTGAGATAATGTGGTACTCTAATCCTATTCAATTTCCATTTCAGGAAATATATAAAGAGTATGCACAAACTCAGCGCAAGAAGCACTGACTCAGAAGGTTCAAGTATGCAACATCAGAACATGCTCTCGCAAGACATCAGAAGATGGTCAAGCAGAATCAGAACATGGTCTATTGAAGCATCAGAAGAACTTGAGATCAGAAGCAGAAGCACTGAAGTTCTCATGGTATCACGCTAGAAGCACTACAAGGTCAGAAGACAAGAAGATGCTCTGCACCAAGCTGTTTGACTCTGATGATATTCAAACGTTGTTTACACAAACATCAGATCAAAAGAAAGTACAAGATGACAGGCTACGCTGACTGACAAAAGGAACGTTAGAAGCTATTAAAGGCATCGTCAGTTAAAGCAGGAAAAGCAAGGCTCGAGGTAGTTGACAAAAGAGTGAAACATTAAATGCAATGCTGTACAGATCACGCAACGCATTAAATGCTCCCAACGGTCATCTTCTCAAACGCCTATAAATAGAAGTTCTGGTGAGAAGCTGAATACAACATTTTGCGCAAACATACAGAAACGCTGTCAAATTCTAAAAGCTCTCAAACTTCATCTTCAACCTCACTTCATTACTGTTGTAATATCTTAGTGAGATTAAGCTTAAACTTAAGAGAAAAATCACAGTTGTGATAATAGCTTATTAAGAAGCATTGTAACTCTTATAAGAAGTTGTTTACATTCTTTTGTAAGAACTAGAGGAGATCAAGTTGTGATCGGATTCTCTAGAAAGTCTTAGAGGGTATCTAAGCATTGTGTTCCTAGAGTGATCAGGTTGTGATCAGAATACTCTAGAAGACTTAGAGGTTATCTAAGTGGAAAACCATTGTAATCTTGTGTGATTAGTGGATTAAATCCTCAGGTGAGGTAAATCACTCCAAGGGGGGTGGACTGGAGTAGTTTAGTTAACAACGAACCAGGATAAAAATCATTGTGCAAATTGTTTTTATCTTAAGAGTTTTAAAGCTACACTTATTCAACCCCCCCCCCCTTTCTAAGTGTTTTTCTATCCATCAATTGGCATCAGAGCGCCGGTTCTATGGTGCAAGCACTTAACCGTGTTTAGAAAAGATTCAGGAAGAGAAAAACGCTTAAGTCAAGATGGCTGGTGAAGATCCAACACCTACATCTACATCTGGCTCTGCTGAGCAACATAATGGAAATGGTAACAATGGTTATACGAGACCACCAGTATTCGATGGTGAAAACTTTGAATATTGGAAAGATAAACTTGAAAGTTACTTTCTTGGTCTAGACGGTGACTTATGGGATCTTCTGGTGGATGGTTACAAACATCCAGTGAAAGCTAGTGGTGTAAAGCTCTCAAGACAAGAGATGAATGATGATCAAAAGATGCAATTCAAAAATCATCTCAAGTGGTAGCAGGAATTGCTATGAATATGTACTTATCCCCTAGGTACATGGTTCGATTCCTGCGGGAGGCAAAAACAATATTTCCTGGGCAGCCGATAAGCGGACCTAGGGGGGATTATTGATTAAGCTGGTGACATGCTTGGTAGGCCGGAATCCCTGCGGGGTAAGCGGAAATCCAGGGTGTTACATTAAAAAAAATACAGTAGAGTGACCCTATGAGGAAAGGTTCTGAAGTCGGTTATGGAAGTGTGAAACTTGTTGAATAAGAATGCTTACTACCGTGATTGTTGGAAACAAAATTGAGTGTAACATGTTGTTGATGAGATGTTCGGTAATAAGGATGGTTTGAGGGCCGATGAATTTTAGTGAAGAGTGCATTAGTAGTAAAGATGGGATAAACTTTAGAACCCTTGGAATCGTATTTGTGATGGCAAAATAACGATAAGTATAAAAGAAAAATTGTAGGGAATTTCTAACATTTGTTAGGAAGACTTTGTTGAGATTCCGAGTGGGATGATATTTGGACGTGAAAGATGTAATAGAATTTGGATTAAAACCACGAGTTATGAATGTGGTCTTGGTCTTACAGGCTAATTGTATGGTTCAAAATTCGAAGTGTTTAGTGATCATAAGAGTTGAAGTACCTCTTTGATCAGAAAGGGCTTAATATGAGGCAGTAGAGATGATTAGAGTATATTTTTGGATTGGGATTTTGGTTTGAATTACCATCCTAATGAGGAAAATGTTGTGCTATTGTGTTGCGTAAGAAGTCCTTAAAATGTCGGTGCTAATGATGAATGAGTTGGATTTAATTGGACAATTTAGAGACTTGAGTTAGTATGTGAAGGCACCCCTAATAGTGTTAGATTGAGTATGCTAGAGATGACTAGTGGTATTCTTGACGAGATTAGAGAAGGTCAGAAAGATGATGTTGAGTTGATCGATAGATGGACTTTGAATTACCAAAGTAAAGGCGGTGAATTCAGAATCGACGAAAACGATGTAATGAGGTTGAGTGATTGGATTTGTGTAACTGATGTTTTGAGCCTCAGAAGGATATTCTATAAGGACACCGTAGTGAATTATTGGACTATGAAGATGTTAATGAGTTTGGGTGCAAACTCGGAAAATGGACACTATTATGTAGTAACGACGGCTTATGCTTAAATATGATTTTCAACTAATATTGACAAATTTAGGACTTGATCACCCTAAATCTCTTGTTGGTAGTAGATGGAATCATATAGATGAGATGAGCTTGTTTTGTTACCTTAATGGTATAAGATGTGATGAATGCGAAGCCGTGGGAATAATCACTCACTATGTTATGTGAATTTATGAAGAGGTGGATACGAAAGAGTGCAACATGATGGACAAATGACTTAAGACGGGTAAATCAGAGTCGCACAACGAAAGTGTGATGTGGAGTAGTGTTATGAGTACTACTCGCGGGAAGTAAGGAATTAATATGTCGGAAGCCTACATAGAGAATATGTATTGATCTATATGTTGGATTTAGAATCCATTGGATGTAAGGATGTCGTGTCGAAGAATTATAAATCTTTTGAATAATTGCCGAGATGATGAATATGTTATTACGGTTGTACATAGTTAACGAGTATGTATTCGGCGGAATTAAAACGAAGAGTTGATGCTATGTGACGTTATAATAATTTTGTGTTGTTGTCAAGGGGTTATTGTAGATTCCAAATAGAATGAGGAATTATACTCTATGAAGAGAGAAATCAAGTTAATTCTTAGAAAAGAGCGAAACTCAACTTGAGTTGTTTTGTAAGAAATTGTGTATTGAAGCTGATGAGTGTGATTATAATTGCTTGTGCGTACTCGTTCCGATGGCCGGAATGTTTAATAGATGTAGTAATTCAGGAATTTGTTTTTGAGTGCGAGTAAGTATTACTGAATGGTAAATTGGTACCATGAATGATGAAGAATGATTCTTGAAACGAATGAGTAAAGAGAGTCGGAATCGGGTAAAACTCAGAAAATCTATTTGGTATAGATGATTGTGATGAGTAGTCAGAGTAGTGCGGAAAAAGCGGAATGTAACGTGTTGGATAATTACTGGTGTGACTCAAGAGGAGTCAGATAATTGGAATTCAATGGTATAAGAATACGAGTATTGAGTTTCTTGAAGGAAGTGGTTGATGAAAAATGTAAGTATTACATTATCACTTAGATGGAAAAGTGTGTCTAAGGTTGGTATGTTTGGTAGATGGAATGCATTACTGCAGTGTTGATCAGTGTGATCATACTATGGATTGTGTAATTGTAATTCTCAGTTGTTGAATGTATTGTATAGGTTATGCCTCAACGTTCTATTGTAGTTAACCTTTTAGAGATATAATGAGTGGTACAACTTTTGATGGTCAAATGCGACGTAAGAACTGGGATTTGAATGTATGAAACATGTTTCCTGTTGGTTATGTCAGATGGATTTTTAGGATTGACTGATGGTAATGTTGATTGGGAGCTGGAGACTCAGGTGAAGGACTCTTATACGAGCTGGTTACTTGAGGTATGTTTTCGAGGACGAAAACTCTTTTAGTGGGGGAGAGTTGTAACACCCCATATTTTCCTAAATTTAATTTAATTGGAAATTAAATTATTATTTGGAATTATTCAGTATTTTGTGGAATTATTTGGAAAGAAATATGAGATAGGCTATTGGGCCAAGTGTGGTGTTAGTAAAGAGGGGGTACTATGTTAGTAAAGCCTTTACTAATTAAAATGTTATGTTTCATAAAATAAGGAAAATTGGGAAATGAGGAAAAGAATCAGAACGTGAAAAATGAGAAGGGGAAGAGAAGAGCTGAGGAACGTAAAGAGGAGCCAAAGAGGAAGAGGACCAAAGATCAAGAACTCTTGGCTAAGGTAAGGGGGGACTCTCTGGTTATCATCTATTATCGTGTTCTTAGATAATAATATTGATTAGGGATGTTGTTGAGTCAATTGGATCATATGTTAGGTTTAGGGAGGTTATGAATTGATGAAAATTGCATGGATTATTGATTGATTATGTGTTGTTTTGATGTGTGATGATGAATAATGATGCAATTGATGATTAACTGCCTGTATATGACGTTTAGAGTCAGTTTTGGACTCAGATTGAGTCAGATCGCAGGATCTGACGCAGACCCGAAAATCTGTGAAATCGCCAGTTCGCGCCGCGTCCTAGTGTTGGCGCCGCGAAGGCGTACTTTTTCCTCGCATCGCGCCGCGTGCATAGGTTGGCGCCGCGAACGTGTTTGTGTGCTTCAGGTCGCGCCGCGAAGTCTTGGTTGCGCCGCGTGCTGTAGCGTTAGTTGTTTTCTTGAAAGTTAAATGATGTGTAACTTTCGAACCGTAGGTCTGTTTTTAGTGCCGTTTCGAGCACGATGAATCTTATGAGATAGCCTATGTTTTAAATGATGAAATGAGGTGTGAATCCAATTATTTTTAAATATGATTTTATTTCTTGGTGTATGATGTATTGTACATATATGTGATGAGATGTGTTAAATACATGATATGTTGAAATATTAATCATGTGACGATTTGTTTAATTGGATGATGTATTGTTGACATATATGATGAAATGTGACAATATAAGATGTTGTTTTGAAAAACATTATGATGTGATGATTTGTTTAGAGTCGTATGATGATGACTGTTTTGCTTTGAAATGATGTGAATACATGTGTGTCCTTATTTTTGATGATGATGACTGATGTGGACACTTGTCTGTTCTTTAATGATGATGATGATGATGATTGATTATATTTGAATGATGCTAATGTATATAAACATACTTTGATGATGATGATGATGATGATGATGAAATGGGTATTTGATGATGTTACTCATTAGACTTGACGATGGTATAGTATGTTGTATATGTTGCATTCATTCATGTTCATTGATGATACTGTATCCATAAGGGTGTGTTGGATCAGTGAAGGGCATGATTCCCATTGTGTGGAATCTGTGCTGGCAGGGCCGTATCTTGATGATGTTGGATCGGTCATGGGTTATTCCCATTTGATGAGGTTGGTACCACATGCATAGTGTCAGTTCATACATATGCATACTTTTATAACATGATTGGATGTATTCCAGTGTTATAAATATTGATGATGTGTTGGTCGTGTGTTTTGTTGAATTAATGTTGAGTATGATTGTCTGTTTGAAAGATGTGTTCTGTTGATGTTTGTGTAAACGATAGATGTTCCTGATAATCTGAATATGAAGAAATTGGGTGAATAATATAACTAGGATGTGTTGTTATTTAAGATGCAATAACATTTGTTAACTGTGATGAGACTCACCCTTACTGTTGACATTTTCAGATTGAGGATAGCTGCTTTCGACTTGGTGAGGATTAGCTCATAAGTCAGTGTATTAGTGTAGCGTCAGGTGTCATGCTCTGATATTGTAACACTGGGGGAACGTTAGATTAGAGTTTATGACGATACTCTATCGTGTTGTTATTGTATTAAATTATGTGGGATATTGCATAGATGATGTTATGCTTATCCGTATGATGAATTTTTCGCTGTGTAAACATGAGATGTTTATGTATTATGATAGATTGTTCCTTAGTGAAAGCATGACAATGAATTTATGATAATTTGTTTTAAATTGAATTGTGGCACCCTTGTTTTCATGTTTTACTCTGAAAATTATTTTATAAATTGCCGTGGGGTTTAGAAGGGTGTTACAATACACAAAGGCTGATCATGTCAAGAAGATCATCAGAAGCTTGCCAAGAAGATGGGATCCTATGGTGACTGCTTTCAAAATTGCCAAGAATCTGAATGAAGTCTCTCTTGAAGAATTGATCAGTGCTCCGAGGAGTCATGAAATTGAGCTGGATGCTAATGAACCTCAGAAGAAAGGTAAGTTTATTGCATTAAAATCTAATTATAAAAAATGCACTAACGCTTTTCAGGCTGAAGAAGAAGATTCTGAAGAATCAGAATCAGAAGAAGAAGATGAACTGTCCATGATCCCCAGAAGGGTAAACCAACTCTGGAAGAGCAAGCATAGGAAGTTCAAGAAATTCAAAAGTTCTAAGAAGCCTGAACATGGAGAATCTTCTGGAAGCAGAAGATCTGACAAGAAGAAGGTCACATGCTATGAATGCAATGAGCCTGGTCACTACAAGAATGAGTGTCCAAAACTTCAGAAGGAGAATCCCAAGAAGAAGTCTCATAAGAAGAAAGGTCTTATGGCAACATGGGATGATTCAGATTCAGAATCAGAATCAGACTCTGAAGGCGAGCAGGCAAACATTGCACTGATGGCCACAGTTGATGATGGATCAGAATCTACATCAGAATCAGATTCTGAAGAGGTATTTTCTGAACTATCTAGAGAAGAGTTAGTTTCCAGTTTAACAGAACTTCTAGAACTCAAGGCTCATCTTAGTATCAAATACAAAAAGCTGAAAAAGCTATTTGATTCTGAAACTAAGAAGTTGGAAGGGGAAAATTCTGAACTGAAGGAAAAAGTTTTAAAATTATCCAAAGATATTGGATCTCCTTATGAATCAAAAAAATCCATTCCTAGTCTCAATCATATTCTGAAAGAATATGACTCGAGCTTCAAAAAGTTCTTATCGAGAAGTATTGGCAGAAGTCATCTTGCTTCTATGATATATGGTGTTTCTAGAAACAAAAGGATTGGTGTTGGCTATGAGGGTGATACCCCACACAAATTTGAACCTGTAGATGATATGAAAATCACATACAAGCTGTAATATGGTGAACTGACTTTTTATTGAAATGTCGCGGTTAAGCAAGAGTCACCACCGACTTTTATTTTATCCAAATAATCAGAAAGGCTAAAAGAACAGGAAAATCCTTTTAAATAAAAAACTTAGTTCGGGGGGTAATTTATGCAAAGGGAAGGTGTAAGGAACCCTTTGCATCCATGGTTTTCCATGGGCTCTTAATTGCTTTTCTCTTTTGAAAGAAATGTAGAAGAAGTGAATACGGACTTTAGCTCGTAAATGAGCGTAGCCATGTTGAAGGTTTATGAAAAAATGTAGAAAAAGATTTTAGCCAGAGCAAGGCAATTAGGAGCAATTACCTTAATAATGTAGAAAAACAAGTCTTTTAGCCTTTCAGGGTGAAAGGGTCTATCCATGCCATAAGAGGGCAGGAAGCGCCTTTTCATTTGGAGGTTGAAGGGTCGTCGCAATGTCGTTCGCCATAAGACTGTCCCATGCCATAGAGAGGCAGGTAGTCTAAGGGAAGGACCAGAATAGCCTTTCGTTTAGGCAACCAGAGGATACCTCAGCCTTTCGTAGGCAACTTCCGAGGGACGAGATCATATTAGTGTATCGAAGGCAGCATCATTAGGGACTTATGATCTTTGCATTAATCGAGGCAACATGGCTGATGTATCCTCATATTCGAGGGACATGGCTATTCTGCAAAAAAACACAAGGCAACAGGCAACAGGCAACAGGCAGCAAAGAGGTTACCAAAAAAGTGCGCGTGGGTGCAACAATCACGTGATTGATTCAGAAATTATCTTATAATTAGTTATTCTACATTGATTAACAGGCTTGCACTCCCTAGGATTATTAACCACACAATAATATGGGGGAGGGGAAAAAGAAACCAGCGGATTCATAGGGTTTGGCATAAGTAATAATAATAAGAAAATAAAAAAGGTGAATTTCAGGGTTACCGAACATTCGAGCGCTGACTGGTTGACCAACCCTGAAAATTGGAAAAAGGAAAAATAAACGCGAAGGGGTGAGTGTATTATCAATTCACTGACAATTAAGGCTAACCCTAATTAAATAAAAAGGCAAAAAGAAAATAAAAACATGGAAAAGACTTAGCTTTTGATTTGATCTGATATGGTTGGCAGTCGGAGGTAGCCTCGAGCATTGACTCTGAACATCTGAGAATTAACAGGAAAATAATCGGAAGTGAGTGTATGGACAGTTCTTTTAAATTAGCAGAGCAAAATAAATGATTAAAAAATTAAAAGGCAGAAATAATATTGTATTAAATATAAAAAAGAAAAGGAAAAATAAATAATAAAGAAAGTTGAATCGGGACTTAGCTTCGTAATAGGCGAGGCGCATAGTCGGAGTAAACCCTGTTGCTAACCCTGAAAAAATGCACAAAGGAAAATATTTTTCAGTGTAGGAATGATCCTCGTAAACCCTGATTAAGGCACGAATTAAAATCGATGATCGATTTAATTAATTATTGGTTTTTCAACCTAATTAATTAAATTGATAGAAAAATTAATTTCGATTAAATATATGATCCTACCATAATTTTTTATTAATTAAAAGAAAATAATTGTGATTTATTAAATTATTTAAGTAAAATAAAATTAACTTAAAAAGGTTAAAAAATAAATAAATAATTTGTTTACTTAGTTTAGAGAAAAAAATAAGTAAAAAAAAAAGAGGTTTGTGTTTTATATAAAATATATAATAAAAATATAAAGAAAACAACCTTATATATTAAAAAAGAAAAAAAATTGAAAAATACTCAGCTGGATCGTGTGTGACACGCGCTGAGGGATCATGATGGACATGCAGATTCTGGATGCGTTGGATGAATCTGGGATATGATCAGACGGTCAGATGACGAGGACGCACAAAGAGCCTGCGCTGACCAGCCACACCACGTACGCGCGCCATATGCCCTTTCAAACCATCCAATGATACGCTGCCACCTATTCATCTCTTTCCTTGAATATTTCAGATAGCCCTCTTTTACAGCGCTTTTTATAGAAGCGCTATAAAAACATGGATCTTTTATACCTGCCATTTACGAATACATCCCAATACCACAAAAAATATTTCGCGACCCGACTATTAAGATCGTCTAATGCCCCTGAGTTCAAAAGTGATCTTAATTTCCCCTAATTTTTCCTTAAACGTAAAGCCCACATTTAGAGCTCAAAAAACCTATCAATGGCGAAATCCTTATAACAGCATATAAACCAGATTAATTTTCCAGAATCGGTCAGAGCATCAAGGTAAACATGAATATGCAACAAGAATTAAGTTATGATGCATGAATTATCAAAATCGAAGAAAGTTTAGAAGAGCCCAAACCGTGAGTTCTGGTGACGCGTTCTTGGTGTCTCAGGCCCTGGGAACGACTGGGAAAGCTTCCTCGACGATCTTAGAACACGTTGCAATCGACAAAACACCTTGAATCGCCCTCTAATTCAGAATTCAAATTTTGGATTCCTTGGAATTTTTGGACTCGGTTTTAGGGTTCTTGCCTTGCAGATTTTCGTGAACTAGGGGTTTGAATTTGTTCACTACTTATAGTAGTATGAATTAGGTTAATCAAATAAGAAAGAATCTCATTGAATCATATATTTGTAACCTTGGAAATTTTGTCTTGAATCTTTCTATCTTTGGCCTTAATTGATTCAATCACTATATCTATGAAATTATATTGCCAATGTGACATAAATAGTGATTGAATTAGATTTCCATATACCTTTAAATCAAATATTTGATTTTTTACATAATTTATATGAATTAATCATGATTAATAATTCATAAAAATCAAAATAAAAAATAGAAATTCGTGGCAAAGGAATTTGGGAGTCTTGGATACTTGTGGATGAAGATTGGGCCAAGAAAGATTGGGCTCCTTTTCAAAAAATCTCAATTTGAAGCATTTTGTTTCACATTTTCCTTCTTAAATTAGTCCAATTTTGACAAGGCCCATCTACCTCAATTTTTGAGGTATGGAGGAGTTCTAGGACTTTTTATAAACATTAAAGAGTCCTCTAACCAATGCCTTTGGTCTCATGTCAAAATAATTTTCCATACTCCTTGTGTGTCCTTTTGAAAAAAATGACTTTTGGTTGACTTTTGAAAAGGACCTATAATGTTTTGGTCCATATTTCTCAAATGAAGCATTTTTAGACTTGGCATGTGAGAGACAATATTGTAGCGAATCAAATTTCCTTCAAAATGAGCTTTAGATGGAAAATTTCTAATATTCCATGTGAGAGTTATGGCTGGTCAAAGTTCAGTTGACTTTCTCCTATACAAACCCTAATTTAGAAACTTTTGGAATTATTGATTTCTGATCTTTCCTTGATGAACCATGATCAATTCTTGATCAAATGGTGAATGATACTTCAATATGAGGATTTTGACAAAAAATCAGGAGTTTTGACTGTACTTTGACCACAGTTGACTTTTAGGTCAACCCAGTCGACTGTTGACTTTCTGAGCAATTGAGTGATCAATCTTTTGACTTGGACCCTGAAATTTGTCATGGAGGTCATGTGAGACATCATAGACAATATGGAATGCCTTGGAGCCATTGATTCATTGATTTTCCTTCAGAACAACAAAACCCTAATTTCTGAGCCTTGTTTAGGAGAGTGTGTCTTGGAGCTTTGTACTTTGATTTCAAATTTGAATAGGAGAAATAGTATGGGCAAATTTTGAGGTATGACACAAGCCATTGTATGATCATTTCAAATATGGCCACTCACATGATATTAGGCTCACTTCACATGCCAAAAGCTTTCATGCTACACACACTAAGAAGCATGTGACACAACCTAGAAAATATCATGCTGCTAAACCTAAAGAATATCATGCTGTACCTCCTGTTGTTTATTATGCTAAACCCAAGTTCAATCAGAACTTGAGGAAAACTAACAAGAAAGGACCCAAGAAGTTGTGGGTACCTAAGGAGAAGATAATTTAAGTTGCAGATATCCTTGGCAGCAAAGAAGACAAAGCACAACATGTCATGGTACCTAGACTCTGGGTGCTCGCGACACACGACGGGAAGAAGGTCTATGTTCCAAGACCTGGTGCTTAAGTCTGGTGGAGAAGTCAAGTTTGGAGGAGATCAGAAGGGCAAGATAATTGGCTCTGGAACCATAAGTATTGGTAACTCTCCTTCCATATCTAATGTACTTCTTGTAGAAGGATTAACGCATAACTTATTGTCCATAAGTCAATTAAGTGACAATGGTTATGACATAATCTTCAATCAAAAGTCTTGCAAGGCTGTAAGTCAGAAGGATGGCTCAATCCTATTTACAGGCAAGAGAAAGAACAACATTTATAAGATTGATCTTTCTGATCTTGTGAAGCAGAAGATGACGTGCCTTATGTTTGTTTCCGAAGAGCAATGGGTCTGGCACAGAAGATTAGGACATGCTAGTTTGAGAAAGATCTCTCAGATTAACAAACTAAATCTGGTCAGAGGACTCCCTAATCTGAAATACAAATCAGATGCTCTTTGCGAAGCATGTCAGAAGGGCAAGTTCTCCAAACCTGCATTCAAGTCTAAGAATGTTGTTTCTTCCTCTAGGTCGCTAGAACTTCTGCACATTGATCTGTTTGGCCCAGTCAAAACAGCATCTGTCAGAGGGAAGAAATATGGATTAGTCATCGTAGATGATTATAGCCGCTGGACATGGGTAAAGTTCTTAAAACACAAGGATGAGTCTCATTCAGTGTTCTTTGAATTCTGCACTCAGATTCAATCTGAGAAGGAGTGTAAAATCATAAAGGTCAGAAGTGATCATGGTGGTGAATTGAGAACAGATTCTTTGAGGAGTTCTTCAAAGAAAATGGTATTGCCCATGATTTCTCTTGTCCTAGAACTCCACAGCAAAATGGAGTTGTAGAACGAAAGAATAGGACTCTACAAGAAATAGCCAGAACCATGATCAATGAAACCAATATTGCTAAGCACTTCTGGGCAGAAGCAATAAATACTGCATGTTATATTCAGAATAGAATCTCTATAAGACCTATTCTAAATAAGACTCCTTATGAATTGTGGAAGAACAGAAAGTCCAACATTTCATATTTTCATCCTTTTGGATGTGTTTGTTTCATTCTGAATACTAAAGATCATCTTGGTAAGTTTGATTCTAAGGCACAGAAATATTTCCTTCTTGGATATTCTGAACGCTCTAAAGGCTACAGAGTATACAATACTGAAACATTGGATGTAGAAGAATCAATCAATATCAGATTTGATGATAAGCTTGGTCTTGAAAAGCCAAAGCAGTTTGAGAATTTTGCAGATTTAGATATTGATATATCAGAAGCTGAAGAACCAAGAAGCAAAGTATCAGAAGCTGAAGATCTCAGAAGCAAAGGATCAGAAGATCAAGTTGCTGCGTCTTTAAAGAATCTCAGAATTTCTGAAGAGGCAACGGTCAGAAGATCTTCTAGACTCTCCTCTGCTTACTCAGAAGATGTCATTCTTAGAAAGAAGGATGATCCTATCAGAACAAGAGCATTCCTTAAGAACAATGCAGAATGTCAATTAGGTCTTGTCTCTTTGATCGAGCCAACTTCTGTTGATCAAGCTCTAGAAGATGCAGACTGGATAATTGCCATGCAAGAGGAACTAAATCAGTTTACAAGTAATGATGTATGGGATCTTGTTCCTAGACCAAAAGGATTTAACATCATTGGTACAAAGTGGGTCTTCAGAAACAAGCTAAGCGAAAAGGGAGAAGCGGTAAGAAACAAAGCCAGACTGGTGGCTCAGGGTTATAGTCAGCAAGAAGGTATTGACTATACAGAAACCTTTGCACCAGTGGCCAGGTTAGAATCTATTCTCTTATTGATTTCTTTTGCCACTCAACACAACATCACTCTATATCAGATGGATGTTAAGAGTGCCTTCTTAAATGGTTACATAGATGAGGAAGTCTATGTCCACCAACCTCCTGGTTTTGAAGACTATAAGTCTTCAGAGCATGTTTTCAAATTAAAGAAATCATTGTATGGATTGAAGCAAGCTCCTAGAGCTTGGTATGAAAGATTAAGTTCTTTTCTTCTGAACAATGGTTTCACTAGAGGACAAGTGGATACTACTCTCTTTTGTAAAACATTTAAGAAAGATATTTTAATTTGTCAAATTTATGTTGATGATATTATCTTTGGAACATCTAATGCTACACTTGGAAAGGAGTTTGCTAAGTCTATGCAGGCTGAGTTCGAGATGAGTATGATGGGAGAACTCAAGTACTTCCTTGGGATTCAAATGAATCAAACTTCTGATGGAACATATGTTCATCAAACGAAGTATGTGAAAGAACTTATGAAGAAGTTTAATCTTTCTGAAAGCAAAGAAGCCAAAACTCCTATGCATCCAACGTGTGTCCTAGGTAAGGATGAGGTAAGTAAGAAGGTTGATCAGAAGTTGTACAGAGGTATGATTGGATCTCTTCTATACTTGACTGCTTTTAGACCTGACATTTTATTCAGTGTTTGTTTGTGTGCAAGATTCCAATCAGATCCTAGAGAATCTCACTTAACAGCTGTTAAGAGAATTCTGAGGTATCTGAAAGGTACTACTAATGTTGGTTTAGTCTACAAAAGATCTAAAGAGTACAACTTAGTAGGATTCTGTGATGCTGACTATGCTGGAGATAGAGTTGAAAGGAAAAGCACTTCTGGAAGTTGTCAATTTCTTGGAAGTCACCTGATCTCCTAGTACAACAAGAAGCAAGCTACCATTGCCCTCTCAACAACAGAAGTAGAATATGTTGTTGCTGCTGGTTGTAGCACACAGATGCTCTGGATGAAGAGTCAGTTAGAAGATTATCAGATATATGAGAGTAACATTCCTATCTTCTGTGACAATACTTCTGCTATATGTTTATCTAAGAATCCTATCTTACATTCCAAAGCTAAACATATTGAGATTAAACATCATTTCATTAGGGACTATGTTCAGAAAGGTGTTCTTTCTTTAAACTTTGTGGATACAGACCATCAATGGGCTGATATCTTTACAAAACCCCTTGCTGAAGATAGGTTTAAGTTCATTATGAAGAATATCAGTATGGATTTATGCCCAGAATGAGAAGATGAGAAGTTCTGACGCATGGATAAGCTCTGAAATGTGTTTGGATTATCTTCTTATAAGAAGTTCTGATAGTGATCAATTAGAAGTTCTAATTTTGTTATCACTGACGTTTCATTATCTAAGTTGATTCAGAAGCTCTTTTAAAGTAAAACAGCTGTCACTAGTTGTTCCAGAAGATGGACACGTGTTCACTCTTTTTGGACAAGCATGCGTACAGTTGAGGAGACGCCGCCCTAGGTAACTGTGCAAATCATTTCAAATTTCACATTATCTCTCCTAACATCATCTCTCGTTAAATGCATTTGATTCCATGTTTTCTGTAATCATATTCATTCAAACACGTATTGCACTTCATTTCAAATTCTTCCCTTTATATACTCATCTCCCATTCATTTCAGTCTTTTTACATTCTCTCTTCATTCATCTCTCTCTTTCTTTTTCTGCATAAACCCTAGTTCGTAACCAAATCCTCAGTATATCTCCATGCTTTCTTCATCAAGTTCCTCAAGTAAAGAAGAAATGTCTTCTGCTCATCTTGTTCATCGCAAGCATGGTTATGCTCCCTTGGAGACATGTTCCATTCCTTCAACTGAACTTTAAGTTCTGTGTGAGTCTTCGGTAGATTTTGAAAATCTAAGATTACATGGTTTCAACACTGATGCTGAGACAATGGCACAAGGCTGGTCAAACTACCTTGATAGATTGGTTGGACCAATTTATCCTGCATTAGTAAAAGATTTCTGGGCTCATGCAACGGTTACCCCAACTGCAATCATCTCCTTCGTGTTAGGCCATGGAGTTGTGATAACTGAGAAATTAATCAGAAAGTTGTACAATATGGATGATGAAGAAGGAAGCACAGGTGCTCTTCCTGGTAGAGTTTGTTGGACAACAGTTGAGAGACAAATATCTAATGCTTGTGGTATTGCATCTCATCAAACTGGTTTGTTGAAGCCGTTCTACAAAGTTTTGGCTGAGATTATTCTAGGATCTCTCTATCATAGAAAGAGAACTTTTACCTCAACATACATCAATCCGGATCAGAAGTATGCTCTCTTCTGCATTGGAAGAGGGATTGAAGTTAACATCTCAAACATTCTATTTCAGAATTTGAAAACAAGTATTGAAGAATCACGAGATGAAGAACGCAAGAAGTTTCCAGACTTCAAGAAGAATGCTATTCCCTTCGCCAGAATGATTTCAGACATTCTGATAGAAAGTGACTTGTTGGATCCTCTAAGAACTATTGGAACGTCCAGGTTCTTTAGTGTCATTCAAGGACATGTTATGAATGGCTTTGATCTACAAAGGATGTGTCTAATTGAGAAGGTAACTTCTGTTCCAAGAATATTTCTAGACATTCTGACCAGAAGGGTTCCTGTTGAAGGCTTTGCTTCCTTGTTCAAAGAAGAGCTTAACAAGGCTGTTAAGCGTTATCTGAACACTTCTGTAATAGCTCAATCCTCTGTTGATCATGCATGGATTCGAGGAAGAGTGCTTCCTTCTCTGGCTGAGCTGCAGCAGAAGGAACAAAAGAAGAAAGAAGCAAGATTGAAGAGAAAAGCTTCAGAAGAAGAAGCTAAGCAGGCTAAGAAGCAGAAGATCTCCTTTGATCCTTACAAAGTAAATTCTAAAGAATTCCAACAAAAGCGCAACAAGGATTCTTTTCGTGCTTTAAGAGCTGGCAGTTCCTCTAAGCTAAAGCCTCCTTCTCCTGAACCTCAAAATACTCTCACAATCCCAAACAGTATCCAACCACCTCCTTCTCCTGTTGTTCTTCATCCCCCTCCTCTAAATGTTTGTCCCCCAACACCTTCTGATATCCCCTCTTCATCTACCCTCACCACAAAATATCCACTTTCTTTAACCTTTTCCTTACCTGACAGAGAATCCAACCCTTATTTGAAGGATAGAAAAACACTTAGAAAGGGGGGGGGGGGTTGAATAAGTGTAGCTTTAAAACTTGTGAGATAAAAACAATTTGCACAATGATTTTTATCCTAGTTCGTTGTTAACTAAACTACTCCAGTCCACCCCCTTGGAGTGATTTACCTCACCTGAGGATTTAATCCACTAATCACACAAGATTACAATGGTTTTCCACTTAGATAACTTCTAAGTCTTCTAGAGTATACTGATCACAACCTGATCACTCTAGGAACAATCTGCTTAGATACCCTCTAAGACTTTCTAGAGTATACTGATCAACAACCTGATCACTCTAATTCTTACAACTTAATGTAAACAAATTCTAAGAGTTACAATGCTTCTTAATAAAGCTACTATCACAACTATGATTTTCTCTTAAGTTTAAGCTTAATCTCACTAATATATTACAACAGCAATGTAGTGACGTTGAAGATGAAGTTTGAGAGCTTTTTGAATTTGACAGCGTTTCTATATATTTGCGCAAGTGTTGTATTCAGAATTCGTAACCTTGCTTCTCATCAGAACTTCAATTTATAGACATTTGAGAAGATGACCGTTGGGAGCATTTAATGCTTTGCGTAATCTGTACAGCATTGCATTTAATGTTTCAATCTTTTGTCAACTACCTCAAGCCTTGCTTTCGCTGTGTCTACTGATGTTGCCTTTAATAGCTTTCAACGTTTCTTTTGTCAGTCAGCGTAGCCTGCCAGCTAGTACTTGCTTCTGATGTGATGTTTGTGTAAACAACGTTTGAATATCATCAGAGTCAAACAGCTTGGTGCAGAGCATCTTCTTGTCTTCTGACCTTGAAGTGCTTCTTAGCGTGATACCATGAGAACTTCAGTGCTTCTGCTTCTGATCTCAAGTCCTTCTGATGCTTCCATAGACCATGTTCTGATTCTGCTTGACCATCTTCTGAAGTCTTGCCAGACCATGTTCTGATATTGCATGCTGAACCTTCTGAGTCAGTGCTTCTTGCGTTGATTTTGTGCATACTCTTTATATAATTCCTGAAATGGAAATTGCATAGTATTAGAGTACCACATTATCTCATACAAAATTCATATACATTGTTATCATCAAAACTAAGAATATTGATCAGAACAAATCTTGTTCTAACAATCTCCCCCTTTTTGATGATGACAAAAACATATATAAATGATATGAATTTGCAATCAGAATATCAGACGGCTAAAGACAATTACACAGCTATAGCATAAGCATATAAACATAGTGTGTGAATATGTCTCCCCCTGAGATTAACAATCTCCCCCTGAGATAAATAATCTCCCCCTAAAATAAATACTGGAAGAAATCTATAAATAAAGGACTTCCCTGAGTATTTTCCATTTCAGTTGAGACGATCACATATGCTTAGTGTCGCACGCTCGTGAAATGTGAACAGAGTCGCCACCAATATATTTATCCCATTGAGGGAAAGGAATATCAGAAAACCTGGAATAAAGAAAGGATAAGAAAAGGTCTTTAGACCAGAGATAAGGTACGGGAGTCGGTTACGCAAGGGGAAGGTGCTAGCACCCCTCACGCCCATCGTACTCGATGGTATCCACCTATGTTTGTTGCTATCTAAAGGGTGTATAAATCTAAAGCTTAATGCAAAGGGAATGCATGCAAATGAAAGAAAAGAAACACGGGGAAAATAAGGTTTATAAATAGTTATGCTCGCTTAGGCCCCGCGACCTAATGCCTACATATCCTTTTCAGGAATCAGAGCGTCGTAGTTCGGCTCTTTAGTTTTTGTTTGTTTGTGTTTTTTAGATGAACAGTTACATTCGCACTCCACTGCTCGACCTCTGGAGTCTTAAGCTGGGAATGGAGCGGAAATAACGTGTCCGATTAGGAGAAAGAATGCCCTGAAGGCAAGAGAAAGAATGCCTCGGAGGCAAGAGAGAGAAGAGGAAAAATTGGTTTGTGTCTTTTAGGTATAATTCCATGATGGACGAAAACCCACTACAAGGCTTCGCATCACTTCCTTACTTTGTTTAGGTCTGGGCCTTTATTAGATATTTTGAAATGTTTTTGGTTAGGTGTCTTTTAAGGGAAATTATTTTGTGACTTGAATCATGCCTTAAAAAGAGTTTTTTTTGAATATTTAGAGAATGCACATCGAGGCCTACGCCACAATCGTTTCTCTAAATGAAATACAGTTTTTAAATATTTAGAGAATGCACATCGAAGCCTACGCCACAATCGTTTCT